>NC_042998.1:197031674-197051674 GCF_006345805.1 Octopus sinensis | reverse complement strand
TGAGATATTTCTGCATGCTGATTGGTTGACATTTAGGATATGTCATATTATCCAAGTGTGGTCTGACCCTAATCACTAAAAATATAAGGTTCTAATTGTAGGCCCCGCTACAGTATAATTTTCTTCGTTTTTTTTTCTCTCTTCCAAATACATGCCACTGGGAGAAGGGAAAACGTTTCATGAAATTAAAGGTAAATTCTTCCTTAAATTTACATGCTTAAAGAAAAGACAGTTTTAACTTTTCTTCTTTTAGAGTCAAAGGAAACACACCAGTGTTTAGGTCTATAAAGCTTCATGAACCTAGAACAGATCTATTTTGCCTGAAGATCAATTATTTCTTTTTTCACATAGAAAAAGAATTACCGTAAATCCTCGAGTATAACCCGCATTTTTTTCCAAAAATTTAAAGGTCAAAAGCCCTAGTGCGTACTATATACGAGGTTAAAAATGAAAAATATTTTTTTAAGCAATGTCCGAGTCTATATTTGTTGTACGGCAATGTTTATTCAGACGCATTTTGTGATGTCGGGCGCGAAAATACTTTAAGCTAAGCCTGAAAGCAATGAAGTCATAAAAGAATCATCCATAACTTGCAGTAAGCAACATTTATTAAAATAAAAGTATTTAGAACACAGAATAACATGCAGTAAAAACAATTTGCAAACATGTTTACATTCCCATATAACAGTTAAGAACATCACCATTACTGTATTACGCATGCGCGGAAGTGTTTGTTCGACTAGGTGCTGCTGGCTTAATTACGCACGACTCAAGTTAGAGAAGGGGTGCGTATTATACACAAGGTTTAGGTTTTTCAGAGGTACAGCCCTCTAAAAATCCCCTGCGTATTATACTCAAGGGCGGACTATACTCGAGGATTTACGGTAAGTATATTTTTAATTAAAAACATAAAAGGAGCTAAAGAAAATAATTCAACTGAACCAATGGAATTAATATTTAGGGATCTAGTCGGTTTGGCTGCCAGCATCAATTCTGTTCGAATTGATTGCATATTCAGTGTAATGATACACTTTTCTTGGCTAATGAACGCCGTGAAAATCATTTTCACTATAAATCAATAAAGAGTTAGTCACAGACGCATTCATACTTGTTTCCATAGTAACAAGCGGGAAACGAGAACTCTTTTGTCTGTGAGAAAGCACGTGTTGACAAATATATTTATTTCTTTATTGCCCACAGGGGGCTAAACATAGAGAGGACAAACAAGGATAGACAAAGGGACTAAGTCGATTATATCGACGCCAGTGCGTAACTGGTACTTTATTTAATCGACCCCGAAAGGATGAAAGGCAAAGTCAACCTCGGCAGAATTTGAACTCAGAACGTAGCGGCAGACGAAATACCTATTTCTTTACTACCCACAAGGGGCTAAACAAAGAGGGGACAAACAAGGACAGACAAAGGGATTAAGTCGATTACATCGACCCCAGTACATAACTGGTACTTATTTAATCGGCCCCGAAAAGATGAAAGGCAAAGTCGATCTTGGCAGAATTTGAACTCAGAACGTAGCGGCAGACGAAATACCTATTTCTTTACTACGGTCTAAACAAAGAGGGGACAAACAAGGACAGACAAATGGATTAAGTCGATTATATCGACTCCAGTGCGTAACTGGTACTTTATTTAATCGACCCCGAAAGGATGAAAGGCAAAGTCGACCTCGGCAGAATTTGAACTCAGAACGTAGCGGCAGACGAAATACCTATTTCTTTACTACCCAAAAGAGGGGACAAACAAGGACAGACAAACGGATTAAGTCGATTATATTGACCCCAGTGCGTAACTGGTACTTATTTAATCGACCCCGAGAGGATAAAAGGCAAAGTCGACCTCGGTGGAATTTGAACTCAGAACGCTAAGCATTTTGCCCGGCGTGTTAACGATTCTGCCAGCTCGCCGCCCTGTGTTGACAAATATATTGAAACCGCTTGTTTTACCTGTCTGTTGACAACTGAGCATGTGAATTTGGGAACTGGTCAACAAAATGTTTGATTTTTTTAATTAAATATTTAATTTGTAACGTGTTGGTCATCGCCTTTGCATCAGATGCGTATTGAATGATTAAAATCACGTGTCTACTCGTTTCTTTTTGTCATTGAGGTGGTTGTGAGGTGTGCTAAATAGCGTTTTTTTTATTTTTTTAGATAAATCTTTTAAATTAATATAAACATTTATTTACATGAAAGAAAATTACCGGAGAATTTTCGGAAAGACTTCCGTCCTCCCCGCTACATTTTCTCCCAAATTTGTTTATTTTTGTAATTTTTGTTTTGCCAAAAATCCCCGTTTTCGGATGAGGAGGTTCCGGAAAATTGCCAAAAATCGGCATTGTGAAATTACCCGCCACCTTTTCCCCCAACCTCAATTTTGACTTTTTTTCCCCCAACACTAACCCTAAAAGCCTAACCCTAAGACCCTAAAACCCCAAGCCTAACCCTAACCATAAGTACATAAATGTTTTGAAATTTTTGTCCGAATCATGATGTCCGTATTTTTCCGCATATTTATAAAAAAAAATTCTTAAAAAAAAATTTTACAAAGCTTTTTGGAAATTTTTTTCAGAATCATAATCTCCGTATTTTTCCGCATATTTTGAAGAAAAAAAAAAAACAATTGTGAAAAAAGTTTTAAAATGAAGGAAATGGGGGTGGGGGTGGTCACTTAGAAATGTCGATTTTTGGCAATTTTTTGGCAGATTCGTATTCCCCGTAACCGAAAAGTGGGGTTTGTGTCGAAAAAAAAAAGAATATTTTTTTTAAGTTTTGGGGTAGGGGTGGGGGCAAGGTCTTTCCGAACTTACCTTTAATTCTTCCAAATCTTTCTCTTAAGACTGTATTGAAACCATTTGTTGGGGAGAAATTGTAATATGTTCATCGCACGTAAATGCATATTGAATACTTAGAACTACTCATTTCTTTATGTCATTGAGGTGGTTGTGAGGTGTGCTAAAAGTAACAGCTAAATAACGTTTTTTGGATAAATCTTTTAAGTTCGTGCTGTCGCATTAAATGCATATTGAATGCTTCAAACTACAAAACACGTTGTTTACAAATATTAACAACACGTGCTATATATTCAAGATGCTGACGACAAAATGTGCAGTCTCGCACAAAATGACGGCTTCCAAATCCTGTTTCCTAACTGGGTGAAAATGATCAAACTTTAAACCTCTATAACTTTTTACAAGCATTTTTCTGGAAAAAGTGAAGTAGCTCCAACAATTCAGCTGAGAAAAGTATATTATTGTCCCAAATTTTAAAATTTTCGATAAACTTTAATTTTTGAAATGTTGGCAGCCAAACCAACTAGATCCGTATTTGGCAACAACTGCAGCAACTCCAAATAAGGATAAATAATCTCAAGAAGTCGACAATTAATCCATTGAATTAATTACTATAATTGGATCTTTTCGGTTTGACCGGCAGTTTTTTTAAATAATTTCCACGTAACTAAACACTTTTGAACTTCGTATGCTGGTAGAATGTGTTTATAAAACATCCGTTTCTCTTGGCTTTATTGAGAAAATTCTCTAGTTTGTAAGATATTAGTTGTTGTTTTTTTTTTCAATTTCTGCAATTTCAACAAATCAAGGACGTCTATTGAGGTGAAATCATTCTGTGCCGTATGAATATGTCCCTCGTTTAAGAAACAGATTGGGTTTATTTACATTTCTGAAGAAAAAAAGATACCCTTCCCCCTACCCCTAACCCTAAAACAGATTGAAATGCAATAGATCGATACTAGGGTCATAATTATGGGTGACAATTTCATATGACACCGCTAGAAAAAAATGCCGTTCAAACCGAAAAGATCCCTATATTTTTTTTTATGGTTTGCTTTTTTTTTTTACTGGGAACTATTGAACATGTGTTCCGGTTTCAGTTCTTCAGTACGTTGCTGTCCTACTTTGACTCCAGACAGCCATAAGACTTAAACATATGCAGAAAGAGTAGAAAGCTTTTACGACCTTAGTTATTTTGTAAAACTGAAGAAAACTGAGCCAAGAAATAACTCAGAGTCGCTAGCAGCATAATTTTGGACTACAAAAACAAGGAAAAAGTATGTTAAATACTTTTAAAAGATGCTAAATATAAATGGAAATAAACTATGCTAAAGATAGCTTTCAGATCAATTGAAATCGTCTTTGCTTCGAGAAAACAAACACACAGCTATTAACGTGCATATGTCAATAAAATAGATAATGACTATGAAAAGAAAGGACTTCTCTACTGGTGGCTATACACACAACACCAATCTCCCACTGGGCCTCGCGTTTATTGATTATGAAGAAGGCCTTTGACTCGGCTGTGTTCAATTCGTTAGAAGATCAGAGCATCAAAGAAATAACATCTGGTGTATCGATAAACAGAAGAAGACAAATTAGAATAGATAAACAATCAATTATATACACATGCGTGTTGTGCGTCTGTACGTGTGTGACAGTGTGAGACAGAGGATGTTTGTGTGTATAGGTACCCGTGTGTGTGTGCGCGTATACGAGTGTCTCTGCGCGGCGAGCTGGCAGAAACGTTAGCACGCCGTATTTCGTCTGCCGTTACGTTCTGGGTTCAAATTCCGCCGAGGTCGACTTTGCCTTTCATCCTTTCGGGGTCGATAAATTAAGTACCAGTTACGCACTGGGGAGTCGATGTAATCGACTTAATCCCTTTGTCTGTCCTTATTTGTCCCCTCTGTATTTAGCCCCTTGTGGGTAGTAAAGAAATATATACACTTTTTTTTTCTTTACTACCCACAAGGGGCTAAAGACAGAGGGACAAACAAGGACAGACAAAGGGATAAAATCGATTACATCGACTCCAGTGCGTAACTGGTACTTAATTTATCGACCCCGAAAGGATGAAGCGTACGTACGTATGTGCATAAGTACAGACACAGGTACTACGTGAGAACAGTGGTCCCGGTGCGCGCACTCGCGCATCCGCGCCAGCTAGTCATGACTAGTCGATCCTTACTTTGTGTTTTTGTTATTTTGTTAAAAAAATTATTTACTTTGTGTTTTTGTTTTATTTACTTTGTGTAAACAAAAATTATTTACTTTGTGCAAAAAAAATTATTTATTTTGTGTTTTATTTACTTTGCTAGGGTGTCGTCGTAGGATCGACTAGTCACGACTAGCTAGCGCAGATGCGCGACTGCGCGTGTGCGCACAGCGGGACCACTGTTCGCTAGAAGTACCCAGACACATTCATACATAATCGTATACTGCACGTATATCATAGAAGAGAATCCTATTTGACTTGTACAATCCTATTTGACTTGTACAATCACGTCACTGCGTTTATATTGACTTTACGTTTGTTTCTTGAGGTGTCAAAATTTTCACTGCACCAGTACGACCCGGTTACCGACGTTGGTTCTTCTATTGTTGTTGTTACTACTATTGTTGTTGTTACTACTACTACTACTACTAATACTACTACTACTACAGCTGCAGCTATAATTATTACTGCAAGCAGTAATAATACAAATTGGTTTGGAATTCAAATTCATAACATTCCCAAACTCCATTCATACAAATGAATAAACTACACAACCTGTCACAGCTTTGTATATCCTATTTTAACAAATATAATGCAGCAATTAAGTGTTGTCTTCACATACCACTGGCCTGATTCACTTCCATTAACTATCTTCACATACCTATTTCTTTATTACCCACAAGGGGCTAAACATAGAGGGGACAAACAAGGACAGACATAGGTATTAAGTCGATTACATCGACCCCAGTGCGTAACTGGTACTTAATTTATCGACCCCGAAAGGATGAAAGGCAAAGTCAACCTCGGTGGAATTTGAACTCACAACGTAACGACAAGCGAAATACCGCTAAGCATTTCGCCCGGCGTGCTAACGTTTCTGCCGCTCGACCTACCTCACACACTACCAACCACTAACCATCATCATCATCGTTTAACATCCACTTTCCATGCTAGCATGGGTTGGACGATTTGACTGAGGACTGGCGAACCAGATGGCTGCACCAGGCTCCAATCTTGATCTGGCAGTGTTTCTACAGCTGGATGCTCTTCCTAACGCCAACCACTCCGAGAGTGTAATGGGTGCTTTTACGTGCCACCAGCACAGGGGCCAGTCAGGCAGTACTGGCAATGACCTCGCTCGAATGTTTTTTCACATGCCAGTAAGGCAACGCTGGTAACGATCACACTCAAATGGTGCCTTTTACGTGCCACCGGCACACTAGACAGCTATAAGTCCTGGGGTCGATTTGCTGAAATAAAAGCTGTGCTCCAGCATGGCCACAGTCTAATGACTGAAACAAGTAAAAGAGTAAAAGAGAATGATATCAAATTTTAGCACAAGGTGCAGTATTTTCGGGGGAGGAGATAAAGGATGAGCGGCAAAGTTGACCATAGTGGAATTTTAACTCAGAATGTTAGGATGGACAAAATGCCACAAAATACCACTTAGCATTTTGCCCAGCATACTTACAATTCTGCCAGCTTGCAGCATTAATCCTCCTCCTCCTCATCTTATTCTCCCTCTCATCTCCAACAGCACTCTCTCCTAAACTGTTTCCCTCTCTCTTTATCTATCTAACTCCACTTCCATCCCAAACCTATTTCCTCTAGTAAATACTAAAAAATTAGTTGTTCTTTACCAAGCCTCAAAAACTAAGGATGAGGAAAACCTGTTGGTGCCTCTACATGATTGTCTAACCTGCAGGAAGTAGCAACCAAACTTCCCTCAGATCAAAACCAAGTCCCTTAAAAAAAGATGAATGAAAAGATATGTTCAATTATATAGTTCTAGATACTATATTTCGTGGGGGAAAAAAAGCTGAATGCCTTATATCAGTGGTCTGTTGTAGCCAGAGGTGACCTGAGACAATATGATGAACTTTAAGATGATTTGGCTGCTAATTCTAGCAAATCAAGCAAGCTGGCAGAAACGTTATCATGCCAGGTGAAATGTGTAGCCGTATTTCATCTGTCGTTACGTTCTGAGTTCAAATTCCGCCTCATTCGATACCCTGACCCCAATGTTTGTCTTGTCTGTCCCCGTATTGTCCCCTCTTTTTCTCAACCTTATGGTGAATAAAGAAATACTCTCTCTCTTTCTAATTTAGTTCAATTGCAACAATAAACAGGAAGCAAATAGTTCTTAGCAAATCTATTTTTCCTATCCATTGTTTCACTGTCAGGTTGCAAATCAGAATCCCTACACATACATTGTTTAGGTCAGCAGCATTTTATTGTATCTTCTTGAAGCAACCAACACACATACAGCTTACTTGGCAATCAGGGGGACCTGACCTTGATCCCATTGCATGTCATAGCCTTGGGTTAAACTAATCCCTGTGAATGAAACTGGGTTATGGGAAACTGTTTGAAATCCTGTCAAAGAAACTATAATTATAATTAAGAAGACCAGCCTTTTCACACAGTTTCACTGACACTGCTTAAGATTAATTGCATTATGAGTATCAGGGTCCATGGAATACTCTGCTACTTAGACTATAACTAATGAGTTGTCAGCATAATTGATTGAACAACTGGAATATTCATTGTACAAAATGACAAAGGATTCAATTATTGTTTGGATATTATTATGTTGTTTGTTTGTTTGTTTTTAGTTCAAATTCCACCAAGGTTGACTTAACCCTTCATCCTTTCAAAGTTGATAAAATAAGTTCCCGTTGCGGACCAAGGTCAACGTAGTTGAAATTGCTGGCCTTGTGACAAAATTTGAAACTATTAAGAGAAGGTGGCTCCAGCTGGCAGAATTGTTAGCACTCCAGATAAAATGCTTAGTGGCATTTCATCCACCTTCCCATTCCGAGTTCAAACTCCACTAAGGTCAACTTTACCTTTCATCCTTTCAGGGTTGATAAAATAAGTACCAGTCAAGCACTGGGGTCACTGTAATTGACTTACCCCCTACCCCAAATTTACTGTCCTTGTGCCAAAATTTGGAACTAATATTATTAATATTATTAAGGTAGCAAACAGGACAAAATGTTTAGCAGTATTTTGGCCATCTTTGTGTTCTGAGTTCAAATTCTACCAGGGTTAACTGCTTTTTATAGTTTCAAGGTTAATGAAATAGGTATCAGTTGAGAGATGGGGTACCTGTAATCAGCTAGCCCCCTCCATTCCCTACCAAAATTTCAGGACTTTTGCCTATGTTAGCAGCATTTCCTCCATCTTTCTGTTCTGAGTTCAAATTCCGCCAAGGTTGGCTTTACTTTTATCCCCTTTTAGGGGTCGATGAAATAAGTACCAGTCAAGCACTGGGATTGATGTAATCAACTTACCCACTCCCACGAAATTGCTGGCCTTGTGCCAAAATTTGAAATCAGTATTTCTTCTGGCTTTACATTCCGAGTTCAAATTCCACCTAGGTCAACTTTGCCCTTCATCCTTTTAGGGCAAATGAAATAAATACCAGGTGAGCACTGGGTTACTGGGTTGATATAATTGACTAGCCCCTGCCTGCAAAACTTCAGGCCTTGGCAGAAGGACAGCGAGATGGCAGAATCATTAGCACACCGGACGAAATGCTAAGCGGTATTTCATCTACCGCTACGTTCTGAGTTCAAACTCCACCGAGATCGACTTTGCCTTTCATCCTTTCGGGGTCGATTAAATAAGTACCAGTTATGCTCTGGAGTCATTGTTTATCCCCCTGTGGTCAATAAAGAAATAAATTATTATTATTATTATTATTATTATTATTATTATTATTATTATTATTCAGTAGTTTTATTTTTATAGCGTGCTTTCACTTCACTACTGAGCGCAGTTCTGTGTGCCTTGGGTATGTGCTGTGATTTGTTGTGATGCTTTGATTGTTACTGTATTGAAAGTGTTCTGCGTAGGATGTGTGCAGTGCCCAGTAGTGCAATTTTCTGTATGTTATATGTGTTTGTAAGTCCTGGTGTTTTTGTTATGTATTTGTCTGAATATTTTTTTATCATACCTAATGCGCCTTATTATTATAAATGGACCAATTCTGAGGTTTCGCCTGTAATTGAAAAAGGTATTATAAAAGGAGAAAGGGGCTCTCTACCCACCTTTTGACCAGGCTTCCGTGGCTTTTATGGGTTTTTCCACGTGAGACCATTTCTTTTTTCGAAGTGTCTCCTCTATTGGGAGTTTTTCTTTGTTATATTTTCGTTGTTAAACTGCCTTTTTACTCAACTTTTTCACAAACAGACAAAACCCTTTGTAACCTTTCGTCCTGTTTTGTCCCTTTATGTTTTCCAATCATATTCGTCAGCCCTTGTGGCCAATAAAAAGAATTAATTATTATTATTATTATTATTATTATTATAGTAGAATGGCAAAGACTTGTAAAATGCTGGACTACAAGTATTCAGGTTTAGTTTTACAGTATTTAGTTTCATCTTTCTCTTTTCTGATCTCGGCTTTACTCTTTTACTCTTTTACATGTTTCAGTCATTTGACTGCGGCCATGCTGGAGCACCGCCTTTAGTCGAGCAAATCAACCCCGGGACTCATTCTTTGTAAGCCCAGTACTTATTCTATCGGTCTCTTTTGCCGAACTGCTAAGTGACAGGGGACGTAAACACACCAGCATCGGTTGTCAAGCAATGCTAGGGGGACAAACACAGACACACAAACACACACACGCATATATATATATATATATATATATATATATATATATACGACGGGCTTCTTTCAGTTTCCGTCTACCAAATCCACTCACAAGGCATTGGTCGGCCCGGGGCTATAGCAGAAGACACTTGCCCAAGATGCCACGCAGTGGGACTGAACCCAGAACCATGTGGTTGGTTAGCAAGCTACTTACCACACAGCCACTCCTGCGCCTTTATTTAAAAAATTTTTTTTTTTTGCCAGTTTTTGACCCAGGATTGATAAAACAGTTACTAGACAAAAAGTGGAAAAGGGAGACCGGGAGAGAAAGAAAGGGCAGGGAGAGAGAGAGAGAGAGAGAGAGAGAGAGAGAGAGAGAGAAGAGAAACAGACAGAAAATGAAAGTAATAGGCACCGAAAGAAGAGACCTACAAGTAAAGAGAGAAGGACAAGCACCACCCCCACCTCTCCTGGATGGTATAAGAACGGGGGGGGGGGCAGTGAAAAGTTATCCCTAATTCTCAGTTTCTTCAAGGATAGAAATAGCATAGAAACTGCATAGGTGGATGGTAATGGACGATGGGAAGGTGTTTGAATATGGTTGATAAAGGGGATGGTGGGGAAAGTTATATTTTTTAAATGTAGTTTGACAGTTGGGCAGGGGGGGGGTGAAGGTGCTGTCGGCACATGATGGGGGAGAGGTGTTGAGTGTGGCGGTGGTGGTGGTGGTGTTACAGATTGGAAGCGAGTGTGGCGGCGGCGGCGGCGGTGGTGGTGATGGTGGCGGCGGAGGAGGAGGAGGAGGTGGTGGTGGTGGTGGTGGTGGAGGAGGAGGAGGAGGTGGTGGTGGTGGTGGTGGTGGTAGAGGAGGAGGAGAGGAGGAGGAGAGGTGGTGGTGGTGGTGGTGGAGGAGGAGCGTTGGTGGTGTGTATTGAAGGTGATAACTGTGTCAATGATGAGGATGGTAGTGATGAGGATGGTGATAATGATGTTGAAGGAGGCTGTATGTTAACAACATCGTAGCATTTAGCAACAACAGGGGTGTGTTGATGGAACGGATACTTAGAATTTAAGGGCAGGATCGAGTTGGTGGTGGGGGTCGGATTCTTAAATTTCATGGTTAAATCGAGAGGTCACCAAGAGCCACAATGCCAAAATTTAACAGTAGAATGTCCAGTGTGAGGAGGGGGCTGGAGTGACACAGAAGAAAGGGTGAGAATGATGCATACACTCCACCACAAGCTATTCGTACCTCCACCCTTGCCACCACCACCCCTCTGCTACCCTTGACTAAAACCATCAGTTCACAGATTACAGCCATCTATTCATGAAAAAAAAAGAAGAAAATATCATTCAATAAGGCCATCGACAGGGTTACAAAATATAAGCAAGTCTGCGAAGGATCCCTCAGAGGGAGGATAGAGTAACCCCTTATCTAGCTCCTTCTATCATTCAATAAGGCCATCGACAGGGTCACAAAATATAAGCAAGTCTGGGAAGGATCCCTCAGAGGGAGGATAGAGTAACCCCTTATCTAGCTCCTTCTATCATTCAATAAGGCCATCGACAGGGTCACAAAATATAAGCAAGTCTGGGAAGATCCCTCAGAAAGAGGATAGAGTAACCCCTTATCTAGCTCCTTCTATCATTCAATAAGGCCATCGACAGGGTCACAAAATATAAGCAAGTCTGGGAAGGATCCCTCAGAGGGAGGTAGAGTAACCTAACCCCTTATCTAGCTCCTTCTATCATTCAATAAGGCCATCGACAGGGTCACAAAATATAAGCAAGTCTGGGAAGGATCCCTCAGAGGGAGGATAGAGTAACCCCTTATCTAGCTCCTTCTATCATTCAATAAGGCCATCGACAGGGTCACAAAATATAAGCAAGTCTGGAAGGATCCCTCAGAGGGAGGATAGAGTAACCCCTTATCTAGCTCCTTCTATCATTCAATAAGGCCATCGACAGGGTCACAAAATATAAGCAAGTCTGGGAAGGATCCCTCAGAGGGAGGATAGAGTAACCCCTTATCTAGCTCCTTCTATCATTCAATAAGGCCATCGACAGGGTCACAAAATATAAGCAAGTCTGGGAAGGATCCCTCAGAGGGAGGATAGAGTAACCCCTTATCTAGCTCCTTCTATCATTCAATAAGGCCATCGACAGGGTCACAAAATATAAGCAAGTCTGGGAAGGATCCCTCAGAAAGAGGATAGAGTAACCCCTTATCTAGCTCCTTCTATCATTCAATAAGGCCATCGACAGGGTCACAAAATATAAGCAAGTCTGGGAAGGATCCCTCAGAGGGAGGATAGAGTAACCCCTTATCTAGCTCCTTCTATCATTCAATAAGGCCATCGACAGGGTCACAAAATATAAGCAAGTCTGGGAAGGATCCCTCAGAGGGAGGATAGAGTAACCCCTTATCTAGCTCCTTCTATCATTCAATAAGGCCATCGATATGGTCACAAAATATAAGCAAGTCTGCGAAGGATCCCTCAGAGGGAGGATAGAGTAACCCCTTATCTAGCTCCTTCTATCATTCAATAAGGCCATCGATATGGTCACAAAATATAAGCAAGTCTGCGAAGGATCCCTCAGAGGGAGGATAGAGTAACCCCTTATCTGGCTCCTTATATGTCTTTGCTCTAACCTACGTCACACATATCCCCCACCATCTTCAGGCCTGAAAGGTGAAAGTCATTTTTCTTTTTCACCTGTACATACTGATAAAGACACAATAATCAAAACAGGATGGAGTATGGCTTAACTGTTAAGATATCTTTTTTATCAGAGACCTGCCACCTGGGTAGGAAAGGGAGCCAGTGCCTAACCTGAATGAAATAGATCAACAGTAACATTTTCCTTTTCTGGCAAAATACGCACCTAATTCAATAAAATTATGAAGGTTACTCTGATTATTATGCATAAAATACAAAATATTTTTTTTTTGTTAAGTACATCAACATCATCATCATCATCATCATCATCGTTTAACATCCGCTTTCCATGCTAGCATGGGTTGGACGGTTCAACTGGGGTCTGGGGAGCCCGAAGGCTGCACCAGGCCAGTCAGATCTGGCGGTGTTTCTACAGCTGGATGCCCTTCCTAACGCCAACCACTCCGAGAGTATAGTGGGTGATTTTATGTGCCACCGACACAGGTGCCAGACGAGATTGGCGAACGGTCACGCCCGGATGGTGTTTTTTATGTGCCACCAACACAGGTGCTAGACGAGGCTGGCAGACGGCCACGCTCTGATGGTGTTTTTTATGTGCCACCAACACAGGTGCCAGACGAGGCTGGCGAACGGCCACGCCTGGATGGTGTTTTTTATGTGCCACTGACACAGGTGCCATCAAAATAAATATCAAATGGAAATTGTAGTTATGATACCTGTGTCAGCGGCACATAAAAAGCACCATCCAAACATGGCCGATGCCAGCGCCGCCTTGACTGGCTTCTGTGCTGGTGGCACATTACCTGCTGTTCTTGAGGAGACCTATTGAGTCAAGTACATCAACATCAAAATAAATATCTAATGGAAATTGTAGTTGTGCCGGTGGCATGTAAAAAGCACCCTCCAAACGTGGCTGATGCCAGCGCCGCCTTGGCTGACTTCTGTGCCGGTGGCACGTAAAAAGCACCAACCGATCGTGGCCGCTGCCAGCCTCCCCTAGCACCTGTGCCATGGGACATAAAAAGCACCCACTACACTCACGGAGTGGTGGGCGTTAGGAAGGGCATCCAGCTGTAGAAACACTGCCAGATCAGACTGGAGCTTGGTACAGCCTTCTGGCTTCCCAGACCCCAGTCAAACCATCCAACCTGTGCAAGCACAGAAAACGGACATTAAACGATGATGATGATGATTAGGTAGGTATAATTCGCCCCTGCCTTTCAATCTCAGTATTAAAACTATGCTGTAGTACACATGCTGCGTACACTCCTACAACAACGTTTTCTTTACGTGCTATCAAGGCAGAAGCAAATCTGCCTACAACTGAGTCGTGTGCCTTTGTTTCACTTATTTTTTTGTGTTTTACTACATAAACATCACCAACTGCCTACCCTGAGTAATTACTCACAGCACACGGGTTGGGTATATCCTGGTAAAGGCCATGGGTTATGGTCTCACTTGTCCTGCCAGGTCTTCTCCCACACAGCATATTTCCAAAGGCCTCGGTCACTAGTCATTGCCTCGGTGAGGCCCAATGTTCGAAGTTCATGCTTCACCACCTCGTCCGAGGTTTTCCTGGGTCTATCTCTTCCACATGTTCCCTCAACCGCAAGGGTGTGACACTTTTTCACACAGCTATCTTCATCCATTCTCACTACATGACCATACCAGCACAGTCGTCTCCCTTGCACACCACATCTGATGCTTCTTAGGTCCAACTTTTCTCTCAAGATACTTACACTCTGTCGAGTATGCACACTGACATTACACATCCATCGGAGCATACTGGCTTCATTCCTTGTGAGCTTACACATGTCCTCAGCAGTCACAGCCCATGTTTCACTGCCATGTAGCATGGCTGTTCGTACACATGCATCATACAGTCTGCCTTTTACTCTGAGCGAGGGGCCCTTTGTCACCAGCAGAGGTAAGAGCTCTCTGAACTTTGCCCAGGCTATTCTTACTCTAGCAGCTACACTTTCAGCACACCCGTCCCCACTACTGACTTGGTCACCTAGGTAACGGAAGCTATCAACTACTTCTAGTTTTTCTCCCTGGATTATGGCGGAAGTTGTTCTCTGCACATTTTCAGAGTTTATTGCTCCTGAGCATCTGCCACATACAAAAACTACCTTCCCCGTTAGCATTCCTTTGATATTACTGCACCTCTTATGTGACCATAGCTTACACTGGGTATATCTTATACTGATCACGTCCCAAGATCAGTCCTCACCACTTCATCCCATGTCTTCATCCCATGTCTCCCTCTTCCACAGGTGCCATCCACTCTCAGTGATCAACGCTTCTTTATACAGCTGTCTTCATTCATACTCATCACATATCCAAACCAACCTAGTCTTCCTTCTTGCATACTGCATCTGCTCTCTGTCTCTCTCTTTCTCTCTCTATGTGTGTCTGTGTGTGGGTAATATCAAAATCAAAATCAAAATCAAATTCGATGACTGGTATCTGTGCTAAGAGCACCATCCGTGCAAAGAGCACCATACGAGTGTGATCGTTGACAGAGCAGCTAACCGGCTTCTGTGCCAGTGGCACATAAAATGCACCATTCGAGTGTAATCGTTACCAATGTCGCCTTACTGGCACCTGTGCCGGTGGCATGTGTAAAAAGATTTGGGCGAGGTCATTGCCAGTACTGCCTGACTGGCCCCCATGTTGATGGCATGTAAAAAGCATCCATTACACTCTCGGAGTGGTTGGCGTTAGGAAAGGCATCCAGCTGTAGAAACTCTGCCAGATCAAGATTGGAGCCTGGTGCAGCCATCTGGTTCACCAGCCCTCAGTCAAAATCATCCAACCCATGCTAGCATGGAAAACGGACGTTAAACGATGATGATGATGACGACATATATCTTGTGTATGTGTGCTTGTTTGTTTTAACATCCATTGTTCCATGGGACTTTTTTGAGGTAGAATCTTAAATCTTAGGGCTAGATATTCTTCCTGCAATCAACTTTCCCGGTTTTTCAAGTAAAGTGATTTTCAATTTCATAGGTCTTTGAAAGTGCTGACTATCCAGTCATAAAGTGAACTAGAAATATAAATATCTCACTGGTGGTGAGCAGCAGTCTAACAATTCTACTAACTCAACACCAACAAGGCAATTATATAATAACATAATTGAGTAATTATTTCAACTTATTAAATACCATTTGTAATATCATATTATAAGTAAGCAAATACCAACTGTTATGTAATTAATTGTAATTAACTGTAGAATGACCATTACTAACTTTATGACATTAATAGGTTAATTACAGAGGCAAGGAAAAGTTCATGGGATGATGGTCTCAGCTGTTTGGTAACAAAGACTTGGTATTATTAATATGGGAAGGATAGAGAGGAGTAGGAGTTAGTGGAAGGAGAGCAGAGATCACTGGCTAACTGGCTGGTTGGTTGGTTGGTTGGCTTGCTGAATGGATGGATGGATGAGTGCAGAGAAAGGGGGGAGAGGAGGAGTGAGAGAGGGGGGATTTTGCTGGCCATTACATACATCCTGTTCCTCCCCTACCAAACCTTAATGACATTGGGGTAGAAATATGAGTCACTGGAAGAGTGGGGTTAGAACTGAAGAAAGAAAGAACAAGAAAGAAAGTGAAAAGAGGAAAGAAAGAAAGAAAGAAAGAAAGAAAGAAAGAAAGAAAGAAAAAAGAAGCAGAAAGAAAGAAAGAAAAGAAAGGAAGGAAGGAGGAAGGAAGGAAGGAAGAAAGGAAGAAAGAAGGAAGAAAGAAAAGAAAGGAAAAAAAGAAAGAAGAAAGAAAGAAGAAGAAAGAAAGAAGGAAGAAAGAAAGAAAAAGAAAGAAAGAAAGAAAGAAAGAAAGAAAGAAAGAAAGAAAGAAAGAAAGAAAGAAAGAAAGAAAGAAAGAAGCTGGACTGGGAGGCAGCTAAGTAGGTAACAAAAAAAGAGACCCTTAGATCTGGAGTTCTCCAATTGACAAATATCAGGTCAACTACCCAAAAGATTGTTAGTGTGCATTTATATATTTTTTGGCCCCTCTTTATTAACAAGACAAAACAGGGTTTACATTTATATCATTCTTCATGTTTCATGATGACGCTGGTCACTTTAAAAAAATTTTTAAAACATCTTAATTTTACTAAACTTAGTAATTCATCCTTCCCCCAACTTTTTTCAGTATTCACATCCCTGTTCTCCATTGAAAGAAAAACACTGACTTAGATCATCCTAAAGAGGTCAAGTAATTGGCTGAAAAATAAGTGTGGTCTAAGACTTCCAAACCTACACTCAATCAGTGTTTCAAAAAGCAGGAGTGGCTGTGTGGTAAGTAGTTTGTTTACCAACCACATGGTTCCAGGTTCAGTCCCACTGCATGGCATCTTGGGCAAGTGTCTTCTGCTATAGCCCTGGGCCGACCAATGCCTTGTGAGTGGATTTGGTAGACGGAAACTGAAAGAAGCCAGTCGTATATATGTATATATATATATGTATGTTTGTGTATGTTTGTGTGTCTGTGTTTGTCCCCCTAGCATTGCTTGACAACTGATGCTGGTGTGTTTACGTCCCCTTAACTTAGCGGTTCGGCAAAAAGAGACCGATAGAATAAGTACTGGGCTTACAAAGAATAAGTCCCGGGATCGATTTGCTCGACTAAAGGCGGTGCTCCAGCATGGCTGCAGTCAAATGACTGCAACAAGTAAAGAAAGAATCTAAAGTTACCAAGATAAAAGGCCCATTAGATTTATGATTATTTGTGGTTGGCGTTAGGAAGGGCATCCAGCTGTAGAAACACTGCCAGATCAGACTGGGCCTGGCGCAGCCTTCTGGCTTCCTAAACCCCAGTTGAACCGTCCAACCCATGCTAGCATGGAAAACGGACGTTAAACGATGATGATGATAATGTCACATGGCCATGTTCACCTCAGCTGAACAGCTACATGATTCTCTTTACGCTTTACTCTTTTACTTGTTTCAGTCATTTGACTGAGGCCATGCTGGAGCACCGCCTTTAGTCAAAGAAATCGACCCCAGTACTTATTCTATCGGTGTCTTTTGCCGAACTACTAAGTTATGGGGATGTAAACACACCAGCATCAGTTGTCAAGCGATATTGGGGGGACAATCACAGACACACAAACATATACACACATACACACACACATATATATATATATATACATATATACGACAGGCTTCTTTCAGTTTCCATCTACCGAATCCACTCACAAGGCATTGGTCGGCCCGAGGCTATAGTAGAAGACACTTGCCCAAGGTGCCATGTAGTGGGACTGAACCCGGAACCATGTGGCTGGTAAGCAAGCTACTTAGCACACAGCCACTCGAACATGACTCATCTCCATGCACATACCTATACAATGTGTATCATGCATGGCTGCATAAATATATATATTCCAGGGATGTGCCGCCTGAGTAGGCAAGGCAGGTACTGCCTACTCTGAATGAAATAGATCAAGAGTAACATTTTCCTTTTATGACAAACTAGCAGTATCGCCCGGCGTTGCTCGGGTTTGGAAGGGAAATAACTATATAAGCATTTTTAGAGAGTTATAGCCAAAAAATAGCAAAACAATGGGAAAAAAATGATGGTAAATTTTTTTTGAGAGTTAAAAGGGTCGAGTTGCGTCCCCTAGACGGTCTGTGGTTTGTGTTTCTGATTCTTGACCCCATGTCGAATTTATCTATTTTTTTCAGAACTGGGGGAACTTTTCAAAATTTTCGCTGCATTAGTTTTGAATTATGACATTGGGCTATGTGTGTGTCATGTTTCATCAGAATCGGTTGAAAGCCGTGGTCAGGGTGAGGGTGCAACCTGACAGACACACAGACAAACTGCCGTTTATATAGAGAGAGATTATGCACCTAATTCAATAAAATTATGAAGGTCACTCTGATTACTAAGCATAAAATACAAAATATTTAATTTTTTGTAGATTAGATAAGCATAATTCACCTCTGCCTTTCAATCTCAGTATTAAAGCTATGCATAGAACTGATGTAGCACACATGCTGCGTACACTCCTACAACAAAGTTTTCTTTACGTGCTATAATGGCAGAAGTAAATCTGCCTACAACTCAGTTGTGTGCCTGTGTTCCCCCAACTGCCTACCCTGAGTAATTACTGACGGCACATGCCTGATATATTTATATGTTGTTAGTAAGAAAGAAGATAAAACTCTCTTTCCATCAAGTAAATGGGCCTGCTCCACATGTAGGAAAGGAGTTGGAAGAAATTCCATTCTCTGCACGCAGTGTAAACTATGGACACATAAGAGGTCCAGTGGAATTACAGGTAGAAAATAACAGGTAAAGTCGTCTTTGTATTAGGCAGATGTGCAGGAATAATAAGTACTAAGAGCACACAGGACTTTGTCTCTCTCAAATACCCAGGAGGCTCTCTTGAGGTTGTAGATAGTTTCTGTTACCTAAGTGACCAAATTAGCAATGGTGGAGGATGCTCTGAAAGTACTGTTTCTAGAATAAGAATAGGGCAGAGGGAGTTCAGAGAGACTTTACCTCTGTTGGCAACAAAAGGATTCTCTCTCAGAGTGAAAGGTAGACTATATGATGCTTGTGTGCAAATGGCTATACTCCATGGTAGTAAGACATGGGCTCTGAATGCAGAAGACATGCATAGACTGGAGGGAAATGAAGGTAGTATGCTCTGTTGGATGTGGAACATCAGTGCAAATGTATAGCAAAGGGCAAATGTATTGAGAGAAAAGTTGGGCATAAGAGAAATCAAATAAATGTAGTGTGCAAGGGAGAAGTTGGTAGGGACATGTCCTGCATATGAATGTGGACAGCTGCATAAAGATGTGCCAGTTGCTGAAAGTGGATGGTACCCGCAGAAGAGGAAGACCCAGGAAGACGTGAGATGAAGTGGTGAGGACTGACTTCAGGATGTTGGATCACACGGAGGGAATGACGATGGACTGAGATGTCTGGCAATATGAAGTTCTTGAGAAGACCCACCCATGTCGGCAAAACTGAGTTCTAGAAGTGCTGTGTGTCCTACCCACACTTAACAAGAAAACTTCTCACACACTCTGCCACAAAAAACCAAACTATGTCTCTTATCTTTCTCACATTTCTGCTTCATGCCCTATGTTCACCTCCCACACCCCAATCCTGTCCTCTTGACCCTGTGCCACTGTATCATTGCTCTCCGCTTCCACCCAACCTGTGTTCCACCCATACACCCTGTCTCACTGTATTATTGCCATCTGCTAGCCCCCCCCCCACCGACCTATGTGTTACATGTAACAAGAAAACTTTTCACTCACCCTACCCCAACAAACCAATCTACATCTCCACATCTCATCTCTTCCTCACATTTCCTCCTTTGTACACTATGCCTAGCTCTCACTCCTCAGTCCTGTCCTCACACCCCTGTTCCTCTGCATCATTGCTACCCGGTAGCCCCATATCCTGACTCCGTATATACCCTGATTTTTGCCACTCACCCCACCTCCGCACTCTTTAATGATGCTTTCTTCGCAATATCCTGCCACTTATATTATAATGTTTGAACCTCAAGGGTATGCCCTGGCACTTGCCACCACCTATATCTCTTCCTTTACTCCACCATCCCATTTATATTCTGATTCCCGTCCCTTGTGAGTATGCCCGGCATTTTGCCACCATTTCTGCTGTCTCCCATTCTATCTCTTGCTCTCTCTCTCTCTCTCTCT
>NC_042998.1:197006674-197029174 GCF_006345805.1 Octopus sinensis | reverse complement strand
GTTTAACATCCGTTTTCCATGCTGGCATGGGTTGGATGGTTCGATGAGGACTGGTGAGTCAGAGGCTGCACCAGGCTCAATCTGATCTGGCAAAGTTTCTACAGCTGGATGTTCTTCCTAACACCAACCACTGCGAGAGTGTAGTGGGTGCTTTTTACGTGCCACCGGCACGAGAGCCAGTCAGGCAGTTCTGGCAATGACCACACTCAAAAGGTGTTTTATGTGCTACCTGCACGTGTGCCAGTCCGACGGCACTGACCACAACAATGCTCAAATGTTGTTTTTCACATGCCACTGGTACATGTGTAGGTATGGTGACACTGGCAACAATCATGCTCGAATGGTGCTTTTCACGTGTCACCAACACGAGAGCCAATCCATGGCCCTGGAAAAGATCACGCTCAGATGTGCTCTTAACGTTCCACTGGCACGAGTGCCAATTAGGCGGTACTGTCATCGGCCAATTGCATGAGTTCAAGTTCAATTTCATAGCAAGGAACTTTGGGCAAGTGTCCTCCACAATAGCCCTGACCAACCAGTGCCTTATGAATGAATTTAGTAGATGGATACTATGCAAAAGAACATTCTCTGTGTATGTGTGTGTGTATGTATTTATATTTCTTTACTACCCACAAGTGGCTAAACACAGAGGGGACAAACAAGGACAGACAAACGAATTAAGTCGATCACATCGATCCCAGTGCGTAACTGGTACTTAATTTATCAACCCTGAAAGGATGGATGGTAAAGTCGACCTCGGCGGAATTTGAACTCCTCTTTGATCTCTGTCGGCATTCCTCTTTGATCTCTGTCGACACTCCTCTTTGATCTCTGTCAACACTCCTCTTTGATCTCTGTCGGCACTCCTCTTTGATCTCTGTCGGCATTCCTCTTTGATCTCTGTCGGCACTCCTCTTTGATCTCTGGCGACATTCCTCTTCGATCTATGTCGGCACCCCTCTTTGATCTATGTCGGCACCCTCTTTGATCTCTGTCGGCACTCCTCTTTGATCTCTGTCGGTACTCATCTTTGACATAGGTCGGCATTCCTCTTTGATCTCTGTCGGCACTCCTCTTTGATCTCTATCGGCACCCCCTTTGATCTCTGTCGGCACCCCTCTTCGATCTATGTCGACACCCTCTTTGATCTCTGTCGGCACTCCTCTTTGATCTCTGTCGACATTCTTCTTTGATGTCTGTCGGCATTCTTCTTTGATCTCTGTCGGCATTCCTCTTTGATCTCTGTCGACACTCCTCTTTGATCTCTGTCGGCACCCCTCTTCGATCTATGTCGACACCCTCTTTGATCTCTGTCGGCACTCCTCTTTGATCTCTGTCGGTACTCTTCTTTGACATAGGTCGGCATTCCTCTTTGATCTCTGTCGGCACTCCTCTTTGATCTCTGTCGGCACCCCTCTTTGATCTCTGTCGGCACCCCTCTTCGATCTATGTCGACACCCTCTTTGATCTCTGTCGGCACTCCTCTTTGATCTCTGTCGACATTCCTCTTTGATGTCTGTCGGCATTCTTCTTTCAGCTCTGTCGGCATTCCTCTTTGATCTCTGTCGACACTCCTCTTTGATCTCTGTCGGCACCCCTCTTTGATCTCTGTCGGCACCCCTCTTCGATCTATGTCGACACCCTCTTTGATCTCTGTCGGTACTCCTCTTTGATCTCTGTCGACATTCCTCTTTGATGTATGTCGGCATTCTTCTTTCATCTCTGTTGGCATACCTATTTGATCTCTGTCGGCATTCCTCTTGATCTCTGTCGACACTCCTCTTTGATCTCTGTCGGCACCCTCTTTGATCTCTGTCGGCACCCCTCTTCGATCTATGTCGACACCTCTTTGATCTCTGTCGGTACTCCTCTTTGATCTCTGTCGACATTCCTCTTTGATGTATGTCGGCATTCTTCTTTCATCTCTGTTGGCATACCTATTTGATCTCTGTCGGCATTCCTCTTTGATCTCTGTCGGCACCCCTCTTTGATCTCTGTCGGCACTCCTCTTCGATCTATGTCGACACCCTCTTTGATCTCTGTCGGCACTCCTCTTTGATCTCTGTCGACATTCCTCTTTGATGTATGTCGGCATTCTTCTTTGATCTCTGTCGGCATTCCTCTTTGATCTCTGTCGACACTCCTCTTTGATCTCTGTCGGCACTCTTCTTTGATCTCTGTCGACACTCCTCTTTGATCTCTGTCGGCACCCCTCTTTGATCTATGTCGGCACCCTCTTTGATCTCTGTCGGCACTCCTCTTTGATCTCTGTCGGCACTCCTCTTTGATCTATGTCGGCACCCCTCTTTGATATCTGTCGGCACTCCTCTTTGATCTCCGTCGGTACTCATAGTGGAGTGCCGGCAGAGATCAAAGAGGAGTGCCGACAGATATCAAAGAGGTATGCCGACAGAGATCAAAGAGGAATGCCGACAGAGATGAAATATGGTGTCGACAGAGATCAAAGAGGAGTACCGACAGAGATCAAGGAGGATGTCGACAAACATCAAAGAGAGTGCCGACAGAGATCAAATAGGAGTGCCGACAAAGATCAAAGACGAGTGCCGTCAGATATCAAAGAGAGTGCCGATAGAGATCAAAGAGGAATGCCGACAGAGATCAAAGAGCAGTGCCGACCGAGATCATAGATGAGTACCGACAGAGATCAAAGAGGTTGTCGGCAGAGATCAAAGAGGATTGCCGACAGAGATCAAAGAGGTGTGCCGACAGACATCAGAGAGGAGTGTCCACAGAGATCAAAGAGGGTGCCGACAGACATCAAAGAGGGTGCCGACAGAGATCAAAGAGGGTGCCGACAGATATGAAAGAGGGGTGTCCGACAGAGATCACAGACGGTTCCGACATAGATCAAAGAGGGTGCCGACAGAGATCAAAGAGTAGTGCCGACAGAGATCAAAAAGAAGTGCCGACAGAGATCAAAGAGGAGTGCCGACAGAGATCAAAGAGGAGTGCCTACAGACATCTGCCAGTGTGTGTATGAAAGGGGAAAACCACAGCTGACCCACAAACTAATAACATACACACCTTGTGTATGTGTGTTTGATTTTGTTTACATAGGTTGAGCTGTTTCTAATTGATATTTGAATTTTTTCCATTGCATGAACGATTGAGGCCTGCCAGCAGATGGTGTTTAAACTATTTAGCATGTAGTCATAGTTGGCAATATGGCTTGCAGCGGACCTTGTTTGGTATGCAGTATTGATAAGTTAAACAAGGACGAAACATCAATGCCTGTCACATCCAAGAAGATCTATGCAAGTTGTCTGGCAGAGTTGTTAGCACGCCGGGCGAAATGCTTAGCGGTATTTCGTCTGTCGTTACATTCTGAGTTCAAATTCCGCCAAGGTCGACTTTGCCTTTCATCCTTTCGGGGTCGATAAATTAAGTACCAGTTACGCACTGGGGTCGATGTAATCGACTTAATCCGTTTGTCTGTCCTTGTTTGTCCCCTCTGTGTTTAGCCCCTTGTGGATAGTAAAGAAATAGGTATTTCGTCTGTCGTTACGTTCTGAGTTCAAATTCCGCCAAGGTCGACTTTGCCTTTCATCCTTTCGGGGTCGATAAATTAAGTACCAGTTACGCACTGGGGTCGATGTAATCGACTTAATCCGTTTGTCTGTCCTTGTTTGTCCTCTCTGTGTTTAGCCCCTTGTGGGGAGTAAAGAAATAGGTATTTCGTCTGTCGTTACGTTCTGAGTTCAAATTCCGCCGAGGTCGACTTTACCTTTCATCCTTTCGGGGTCGATAAATTAAGTGCCAGTTACGCACTGGGGTCGATGTAATCGACTTAATCCGTTTGTCTGTCCTTGTTTGTCCCCTCTGTGTTTAGCCCCTTGTGGATAGTAAAGAAATAGGTATTTCGTCTGTTACGTTCTGAGTTCAAATTCCGCCGAGGTCGACTTTACCTTTCATCCTTTCGGGGTCGATAAATTAAGTACCAGTTACGCACTGGGGTCGATGTAATCGACTTAATCCGTTTGTCTGTCCTTGTTTGTCCCCTCTGTGTTTAGCCCCTTGTGGATAGTAAAGAAATAGGTATTTCGTCTGTTACGTTCTGAGTTCAAATTCCGCCGAGGTCGACTTTACCTTTCATCCTTTCGGGGTCGATAAATTAAGTACCAGTTACGCACTGGGGTCGATGTAATCGACTTAATCCGTTTGTCTGTCCTTGTTTGTCCCCTCTGTGTTTAGCCCCTTGTGGATAGTAAAGAAATAGGTATTTCGTCTGTCTTTACGTTCTCAGTTCAAATTCCACCAAGGTCGACTTTGCCTTTCATCCTTTCGGGGTCAATAAATTAAGTACCAGTTATGCACTGGGATCGATGTGATTGACTTAATCCGTTTGTCTGTCCTTGTTTGTCCCCTCTGTGCTTAGCCCCTTGTGGGTAGTAAAGAAATATATAACTTACTTTCAGGTATTCTTTTTTTTTACAGGTGCATAGAGAATATATTCTCTTATGCCTAAAAACTGCAGCCAACCCATGAACTAACAACACACATACCTCGGGTATACGTATCCAATTTTGTTTATATACCTCAAGCTGCCTCTAATTCATATTTGCATTAAATTTATTGTTTTAATTGTGGCTATTAATAGTATTCATTTGAAACTCCTTCTGCTGTGTAATTCAATACAGTTTTATGTGACCCATTTAGGGTTTGAACAAAGAGCACATCTATTATATACATACACATACATACGTACATACATCTCTGCACACATGTATATATACACATTACGGCTGCCCCCTCGTTATCGAGTATGGCCATTGCACGAAGTTTAACTGTTACTGGTGCTGTGATCGAATGTGACTTTTTAGCCCAGCTAAAGATCTACAATGTCTTGTACAGAATTGGTAGCTAAAACCTTTACCGGCAATAGCCGGCTGTAGTTGTAACTGAGCCTCATGTACCTTTGCATGTCGTTTAAGTCCTCCTGCCGAATTACACTCTCTTCCACATGCCTGACAGATATGATTAGTATGGTGTGTAACACCACCACCAATGGCCAGGTTGTCACTCATCTGTCTCGTTTTATGACTACGAAGATGACTCATAAGTCCAGCTTTACTGAGGCAGGGTCTTGCACAGACATTGCATGTCAGCATCAGAGGAAGACCCTTCCCATCTGGAAGTGTAACAGCGATGCCCTTCCTGATATCCCTCCTTACTTTCTCATGAGCAACTCGAGATTTCTCAAAAGTAGCTGTCCCCTCGTGCACAATCCTTCTCCACCTGCTACGATCAATAGCTATGCCTTCCCATGTGTCAGGAGAGATGCCAGCATCTCTTAAGGAAGCCTTCAGCAAGTCCTTATACCTTTTTTTGGTTTATGTGGAGGTCGTTCTCCTTTAGCTAACTCTCCATAAAAGAGTTGTTTTGGCATACAGACATACATACATACATACATTCATACATGTATACATACATAGATATATATCATCATCATTATCATCATTTAGTGTGTCCGTTTTCCATGGTGGCATGGGTTAGAAAGTTTGACTGAGATTGGTAAGCAGAAGATTTGTACCCGGTCCCAGTCTGATTTGGCTGCCCTTCCTAATGCCAACCACTCCAAGAGTATAGTAGGTGCATTGCACAGACCACTGGTGTGGGTGCCTTTTACATGTCACCAGTTACTGGTTATGACTATGATTTCACTTGGTTTGTCAATGTCTTCTCAGCCACAGCAAATCCCCAACGGTCTCAGTCACTTGTCCTTGCCTCCTTAAAACTCAACATCCAAAGATTATGCTTCACCATCTCATCCCATCTCCTCCTGGGTCAACCACTTCACACAGGTTCATTGTGGCATTTCTTCACACAGCTATCCTCATCCAAATGCATCCCATGACCACACCAGTGAAATCTTCTTTCTTGCACACCGTACCTGATGCCTCTTAAGCCCAATTTTTCTCTCAAGATGCTGACACTCTGTTGTACATGCACACTGACATTGCACATCCAGCAAAACATGCTAGCTTCATTTCTTTCAAATACACACACACACACACACACACATACATACATACATACATACATAATCATCATCATCATCATCATCATTTAACGTCCATTTTCTGTGCCAGCATGGGTTGGACGGTTCGACCGGGGTCTGGGAAGCCAGGAGGCTGCACCAGGCTCCAATCTGATCCAGCAGTGTTTCTACAGCTGGATGCCCTTCCTAATGCCAACCACTCAGTGAGCGTAGTGGGTGCTTTTTACGTGCCACCGGCACAGGTGCCAGGGGAGTCTGGCAGCTGTGTAGGGGAGTCTGGCAGCGGAGGGGAGTCTGATGTATACACACACACACACATACACACACACTCACACACACATGTAATCTTCTATTTTTTAATTATTATAAATCTTCCACCGAGGAGGGAGCCAGTTTCCAACATAGATACGAGGATCCATATTTGGGATGTCGTTTAGACAGACAAATTCACATTTGGAACTTGAGAAAAGTCTTGCATATCTTTACTGTTCCACTCACAGATTGCACTCGTGATGTACAAATCAGCCGGTCAAGTTCTCTTTCTGAAAATCCATCTTATCCAGATTCTCCTTTAGGTATTTACTAACAAAACCTAGTGCTCCAATTATTATTGGTATGAATATGAATTCATAGTCTGGATATAGAAACTGGAGGTTTCGTAGCAGTTGTCCGTAGATATCCTCTTTTTCTTTGATTTTCAAAGAAATATTTATATCTGCAGGGAAGCTGACCTCTATGATGGTACATACCTTTGCCCCTCTGTCCCAAACAACAATATCCAGTCTGTTATGTTTAGATTTGACAGAGGCTTTGATGGGAATATTCCACCAGTATTCCTTGAATTGGGGTTTAGGAATGTATTCCATAACGGAGGGATTGTCTAAGTTTATTTCAGGACAGTCTTTTTTGGTGTGTGTGTGTGTATGTATGTACATTGTGTGTATGTATATATGCACATATACATACATCTTTATATAGCCATGATTTGGTAAGTGTGAGTATGTGTATGTTTGCCTGTATATACTTGTATGAGAATACTCGTTATTGGAGGTCTGCCTATATTTGGCTTTCATACAATATTTAGTATTTTTTTATTTTAATATTTTATTGTATCGTATTACAATAGATGCTTTTTTTGCGCATATTCAAGGTTGCATCTGTTGATTTGTGCACAAGTGCGCATTTTTAAATGTAGGCGTTTGTATATGTACATATGTGTGTGTGTTTGTCCTGTCATATACATACATATACCACCATCATCATTTCACATTCTTTTTTCCGTGCTGGCATGGGTTGGACAGAGTGACAAGAACAGACAAGTCAGAGGGTTCCATCAGGTTCTGTCTGCTTTGGCTTGGTTTAAAGATAAAAGATATGAGACTAAAATAAACTACATGTAAGTATATATATATATCTACTAACAAACCAGACTATATAAATCGAATACTAATAAATAAATTACCAATAAATAAAAATAAGATTTTCTTTAAAATGTTAATAATACAAAACAGAAAGTCAAAATAAAATAAAACTCACAGGTAACATACCTTATTTGCAACGAATCATCCCAGGATCAATCTTCACCACTTTGTCCCCTGTCTTCCAGGGTCTCCCTCTTCCACAAACTCCATCCATATTAGATGAACCTGCTGAAGTAGCCAAACTTCTCAATGATCTCCTACAGCCATTCCTGCTGACTGTTAAGGAGATTAAAACTGCATCAAGGTCACAGTGCTGGTCATGGAATTTATCCTGCAGTCGCTATGCCAGAAAGATCATACCTATTTCTTTATTTACCACAAGGGGCTAAACATAGAGGGGGAAAAACAAGGACAGACATAGGTAATAAGTCAATTACATCAACCCCAGTGCGTAACTGGTACTTAATTTATCGACCCCGAAAGGATGAAGGGCAAAGTCGACCTCGGTGGAATTTAAACTTAGAACGTAGCGACAGACGAAATACCTATTTCTTTACTACCCACAAGGGGCTAAACACAGAGAGGACAAACAAGGACAGACAAATGGATTAAGTCGATTATATAGACCCCAGTGCATAACTGGTACTTAATTTATCGACCCCGAAAGGATGAAAGGCAAAGTCGACCTCGGTGGAATTTGAACTCACAACGTAACGACTGACGAAATATGGCTACACATTTCGCCCGGCGTGCTAACGTTTCTGCCAGTTCGTCGCCACAAAGATCATACCGACAGTGCCAAGTCCTGCAAAGAAGCTACATTGATACTCAGGGAGCAGGCCATGTTTTAGGTGACTCAATAGACAGTGGCATCAAATAAAGTCCTGGATTTTACTGGCGATGGCTATATGAGCAATTCTTCCTGTGCAATAAGTAAAAAGGGACTTATATTTAATGCTTCCCAAACCAGTCTAGTGTCATTCCATCACCATTAGGAAATTCCATTATCTTATATATTAAAAGACAAGTTGGCTGTCTGTGTGTTGTGTGAACCACTTCTACTCCTACAATTTTCAACCAAATTTCACCAAATTTGACATGTGTGCTCTCTTTGACTTAGTACGCTTTTCCTTTTTTTTTCCCTCAAAATTCCATGCCCCCAACATAAATAGACTGCTCTTAATTTGCCTAGGATTTGGCTTGAGCCAGTGAAAAAACATGACACACACCCAGCTGGAAAAAAACAATACTTTACTTTGTCAGCAGTGGTAAGCTCTTATTGACTGCTTGCACAGTACTGCCAGCAGTATTCCTTTGCGAGTTACAATTTGCCTCTGTTTTCACGTGAGCACTCTTTTTCATATAATTATTCCAACTTAAACGAGCCACTTCAAAACTCTTAACCGAAATTAAAAATCCTTAGTTTGGTCTGTTTGATTAACATTTTTGCCAACTACATTTTACTATATTTAGGGTGCTACACATTTACCGCTTTTTCCTTATGACATTTTGATTGGCTATGTGAAAGAGCTATTTTGGCTCCCAAAAACGTTTGAGTCAATGTGATCAACATGAGTCTCTAAATGCATTTGCCTGGCAACATTACAACCTACAAATCCATAGACACTGTTCTTAATCTAGATGAGGTTGTTCATCATCATCATTGTTCGACCGTGGTCGAGACAATGGAATTTACCATGCTACGCCAGACTTCACGGTCCATCATGGCATTACGGAGGTCTTGTTGCTGGATGCCTGTATCCCTGGAGATTCCATCAGGGTAGGAGAGTGTGCGCCCTCTGGTATTGCGAGTAGATGGCTTCCAGAGGAGAAGAGTAGAAATTACCTCTTTCTCAGCTCTACAACAATGTCCAGCAAACTGGACTCTCCTACCTTTCACAAGAGATGACACAGGTGGTAGTTTCCCATATATTTGCATTTTGGTTGGATGGCACTTCCACGAGAGATTTTGAGCTCTCATAAGGAGGCGAGTGTAAGTTCCATCCAACCGCTTCTCAAACTTCTTTGATAACGTCCAGGTTTCTGAGCCATATAGTAGAATTGGTTCGACTGTGGCTTTGAATATTTCAAGTTTGAAGTCTCTACTTAGATTTGATGACCAGATCTTATGCATGTCATGAGGTTGTTAATTATCCCACCGAATTCCTCAATTCCTTGGAACCATCAGGAATACCTCCGCATGTCCTTCAACTCAAGTATATCATCGGGGCAACCATGATGTCCAGATGCAGAAGAGGGAATGATGTCTTCATTCCATGGGTACCTCTTGTGCCTTCTGGAGCAGATCTGCCATTCATCTTTCGCAAACTGCAATTTCCAATTCACCTGGGATTCGCCATGTCGATTAATAAAGCTCAGGGGCAGTCACTGTCTGTTGTTGGGCCTTACTTATCCGAGCCCTGGTTTTCACATCACCAACTCTACGTTGGATGTTCCAGAGTGGGTTGTCGTAACAGTTTGTATGCCTTTGTCCCTCGGGGGAAAACCAAGAATATTGTCTAAAATGAGGTTTTGTAGAAGTCCCATCCTTCCTTTGGAACAAATCCATCACTAACCGGTGCGGCTGACAATACACCAAACTGATTTCGTAAAGGCAGACAACATCATCATCGTCATTTAGCGTCCGCTTTCCATGCTAGCATGGGTTGGACGGTTCAACTGGGGTCTGTGAAGCTAGAAGGCTGCATCAGGCCCAGTCTGATCTGGCAATGTTTCTACGGCTGGATGCCCTTCCCAACGCCAACCACTCCGTGAGTGTAGTGGGTACTTTTTATGTGCCACCTGCACAGGTGCCAGGCGAGGCTGGCAATGGCCACGAACGGATGGTGAATTCAACTGTGTGTGGGAAACAGCAAAACATCAGGTACCCATACCATTTTTATTTCAATGAGCACATTATAATCTCTTTAGTGTTACCCTCACCGTCTGCTGTCCACTAAATGTCCCTAAATGTGTGGTAAGCAACAGATACTACACTTTTTTCAGCTTTTGTACATAGGCTACAAATCGATTTCTCGGTATAGATGTTGCTCTACACAGCAAACAGGAAAACATCAGGTAACCACACCCTTATCACCTTATTTATTTCTTTTTATTTTATTTATATTTTTTTTTCTTTTACTTGTTTCAGTCATTTGACTGCGGCCATGCTGGAGCACCGCCTTTAGTCGAGCAAATCGACCCCAGGACTTATTCTTTGTAAGACCAGTACTTATTCTATCGTTCTCTTTTGCCGAACCGCTAAGTAACGGGGACGTAAACACACCAGCATCGGTTGTCAAGCAATGCTAGGGGGACAAACACAGACACACAAACACATACATATATACGACAGGCTTCTTCCAGTTTCCGTCTACCAAATCCATTCACAAGGCATTGGTCAGCCCGGGGCTATAGCAGAAGACACTTGCCCAAGATGCCACGCAGTGGGACTGAACCCGGAACCATGTGGTTGGTTAACAAGCTACTTACCACACAGCCACTCCTGCACCTATTAGCGTAATCTTCACAGTATGCTCTCCATTAAGTACCCCCAATTGTGAGGTAGGCAACAGGTACTACACTTTTCATCTTTTTTGCACAGGCCACACGTCAACTTTTTTGTGCAGATAATGCTGTATGTGCAACCCAGCGAAACAGCAGGTAGACATACTATTTCTCTTTATGTCATATCTTCAGGCTCAACCTTTCCACCTGCTAAACAGCACGTGTCAGCGGTTATGTGGTAAGGAAAATAAACTCAATTACTGCCGGTTTTTACAAATCAACCTACTGTCCCAATGGAAAACAATGACAATGGTGAGGGCATATGACTCAGCATGTTCACTATTGTGCTAAATCAAACAATGCCATTATGATTTCTTTCATTCAGTTCAGAGGTGCATCCATGAATGGTCTAATAACCAAACAGGCATACTTAACAAACATTACCTCTCAGCATTACCTTATTTGGAATGATTTCAAGTAAAGAAAAAACTGATACGGAAAAAATTTTGAATGAGAAGGACCACACTGAAACATAACTTAACATAGGCGCAGGAGTGGCTGTGTGGTAAGTAGCTTGCTAACCAACCACATGGTTCCGGGTTCAGTCCCACTGCGTGGCATCTTGGGCAAGTGTCTTCTGCTATAGCCCTGGGCCGACCAATGCCTTGTCAGTGGATTTGGTAGACGGAAACTGAAAGAAGCCTGTCGTAAATATGTATATATATATATGTGTGTGTGTGTCTGTGTTTGTCCCCCTAGCATTGCTTGACAACCGATGCTGGTGTGTTTACATCCCCATCACTTAGCGGTTCGGCAAAAAGAGACCGATAGAATAAGTACTGGGCTTACAAAGAATAAGTCCCAGGGTCGATTTGCTCGACTAAAGGCAGTGCTCCAGCATGGCCGCAGTCAAATGACTGAAACAAGTAAAAGAGTAAAAGAGTAAAGAGTATATCCATACCTGCATGAAAGAATGAGAGTAGAATAGGTAAATTTTTTTTTTAATGTGAAAATTTACTGCAGAAATCGTTTTACAAAGAAACCTGAGTAATGCCGCAAAGTGAGTGGATCAAGCTTGAAAAATACAGCAGTCTGTTTATAATGAAAAGCTTCCTTTTCCAAAGAAGGTGCAGACAACATAGCCAGTACGTGTGGCGAGAAAGGAAATGTAGTTTGATAGTGAAATAGGAATCGTAAATGTAAGAAATCTGTATGAAACTGATAAAGAATAAGTTAAACATAAAATCAGTTGAATGGAAAGTATTTATTTATCACACTGTTTGAGTGTGAGTTTATATATTCTTATATAAATTGTATATGGGCACAGGCATCACTCCACATTCATTCACAAAAATTACTCCATATCTAGGCATCACTCCATATTCATTCACAAAAATCTTGTATCCCCTCTTGACATATTCTAAGGTTTCCAGTAACAAACACTGCTTAGTTGAAGTGTGAAGTGGTTTAATAAGATTAAGTACGTCCAGAGCTGTCACTCTACTGATAAAGGCCAAACCCATATTCCAGTCTATTCCAAAAATTTGAACAGTTTGGGGTTATCTCCCCTGCCATTTGCTTTGTTTTTTTTACTACAAATGTATGTATGTATGTATGTATGTATGCTGTGCTTACCTTGGATCGTAGGATGACCTGCTGTGCTTGAGGAGACTTATTGAGTCAAGTACATCAACATCAACATCAACAAAATCAAATGGAAATTGTAGTTATGATACCTGTGCCAGTGGCATGTAAAAAGCAGCATCCAAACGTGGCCGACGCCAGCACCGCCTTGACTGGCTTCCGTGTCAGTGGCACATAAAAAGCGTCAACTGATCATGGCCGTTGACAGCCTTCCCTGGTACCTTTGCCAGTGGCACATAGAAAGCACCCACTACACTCACGGAGTGGTTGGCGTTAGGAAGGGCATCCAGCTGTAGAAACACTGCCAGATCATGCTGGAACCTGGTGCAGCCTCCTGGCCTCCCAGACCCTGGTCGAACCGTCCAACCCATGCTAGTATGGAAAACAGACATTAAACAATGATGATGATGAAATATATATATACATAAAAATCACCCACTACACTCTCAGAGTGGTTGGTGTTAGGAAGGGCATCCAGCTGTAGAAACTTTGCCAGATCGGATTGAAGCCTGGCACAGCCTTCTGACCTGGCAGCCCTCAGTCAAACCATCCAACCCATGCCAGCATGGAAAGCGGACGTTAAATGACAATGGCAATGATTATGATACATTTATATATAAACATATATGATGATGATGATGATGATATACATATAAAATCAAAATATGCAACAGGATATCAAGAGGTGATGCAGTTCGACTGTTTCAGGCAGTTCCATTTAATTGAACAATATAATCATAACATAAATTTAAATGCAGGGCTATCCTCAGCTCCATAATAAATAAATAAAATTTTTAATCAGTTGGACACATTAATGTATGTGTGTATTATATATATATATATATATATATATATATATACATATATCTGTGTCGGTGACACATAAGAAAACACCATCCGAGCGTGGCCGTCTGCCAGCCTCGTCTGGCACCTGTGTCGGTGGCACATAAAAAACACCATCCGAGCGTGGCTGTCTGCCAGCCTCGTCTGGCACCTGTGTCGGTGGCACATAAAAAACACCATCCGAGCGTGGCCGTCTGCCAGCCTCGTCTGGCACCTGTGTCGGTGGCACATAAAAAACACCATCCGAGCGTGGCCGTCTGCCAGCCTCGTCTGGCACCTGTGTCGGTGGCACATAAAATCACCCACTACACTCTCGGAGTGGTTGGCGTTAGGAAGGGCATCCAGCTGTAGAAACACTGCCACATCTGACTGGCCTGGTGCAGCCTTCGGGCTTCCCAGACCCCAGTTGAACCGTCCAACCCATGCTAGCATGGAAAGCGGACGTTAAACGATGATGATGATGATGATGATGATGATATGTGTGTGTATATATATACGTAATACATTTACAAATATATATTTATATACGTATCAACACATATATGCAAAAATACAAAAATTTATATACATATATATACACATATACAAACATATTTACATATAACAAATATATATATATATATATATATACAAATTTGTATATACATATGTACATATATACATATACACATGCCTATATATATATATATATATATTATATTAAATTAGAGACAAAACCACTATTATGGTTTATAATTGTTAAATTTCTAAATTTATATAAATAATTTATGTATTGGCTTAAGTCTTTCTTTGTTTGATTTGCATAATAGTGGTTTTGTCTCTAATTTAATATAATATAATATTTTACTATAAAATTGGATTCAATCCTAAATCTGATTTTTCCCTGTAAATTTGGATTTATTCCCTAATATTTATTATTATTATATATATATATATATATAAATTAATAAATAAAACATATGCATATATACATACATATATGTACGTACCTACCTCTACATGTATATATACATGCATATATGGGTACAGGACACCAAAAAAACGTTTGTGTTTTTCAGTTTGATTTGCCTAATAGTGGTTTTATCTCTAATTTAATTTATATATATACATATATCATCATCGTTTAACGTCCGTTCTCCATGCTAGCATGGGTTGGACTATATATATATATATACAAAAACATATATACATATACAAATACATATACAAATACATATAGCGCAGGAGTAGCTGTGTGGTAAGTAGCTTGTTTACCAACCGCATGGTTCCGGGTTCAGTCCCACTGCGTGGCACCTTGGGCAAGTGTCTTCTACTATAGCCTCGGGCCGACCAAAGCCTTGTGAGTGGATTTGGTAGACGGAAACTGAAAGAAGCCGGTCGTACATATGTATATATATGTATATGTATGTGTTTGTGTGTCTGTGTTTGTCTCCCTAGCATTGCTTGACAACCGATGCTGGTGTGTTTACGTCCCCGTTACTTAGCAGTTTGGCAAAAGAGACCGATAGAATAAGTACTGGGCTTACAAAGAATAAGTCCCGGGGTCGATTTGCTCGACTAAAGGCCGTGCTCCAGCATGGCCGCAGTCAAATTACTGAAACAAGTAAAAGAGTAAAGAGTAATATACATATGCATTTGCATATATATATTGTTTTATTCTTTTACTTTTTTCAGCCATGTGGCTGCGGACATGCTGGAGCACTACCGTGGCCTTTCTAACTTCCTAAGTCTGGATGTTTCTCATTACCACTCCTGCATGCGCTTTCTTCCTAGCTGTTGGTACATTTGGTGTATAAAGGAGTTTGATTCCTCTGCCCTTGTCCGTACCTCATGTCGGGCTGTTGGTTCATCCGGTATTGTGGAGCGGTTGATGTCCTGTTCCCTTTTGAAGACATCCCCCTCCACCCAATGCAAATCTTTCAATTTTTGTGACAAGGCATTGAAGCGCTTTGGCCCTGTGATCCCTAGACTACTGCTATACCTGGCCCTGAATTTAGATGGAGTGGAGGGTACCTTTGGTACAATACAATGGCGACCAGTTCTGGCATTTGTATAACACTCAATGCGAAATTTAGGTAGTAGCCCTTCTAGAATTTTCCACATGTAGAATATTGCATATCAGTCTCACCTTCGCTCCAAGTGCCACATACTGGAGGAGGCTCTCAGTAATAACAGTGTAGCAAAACGGCAGTGCATCAGAATAGTCGCAGCTCTGAGCTGAAACTACAGCAAATATATATATATATACACACACAAATATATATAGGCACATATACATATATACAAATATATACATATACAAATATGTACATAGACATATATACAAATATATATACATACACATGTACTTATATACAAATATGTACATACACATATACATATATGCAAATGTATATACATCTATATATATGCAAATGTATATACATCTATATATATGCACATATACAAATATATATATATATATACACATATACATATATATATATATATATATACACATATACATATATACAAATATATATATATATATTTACCTAGCCAAAGATAAGCCCCTGTACCTGGTACCTAGCCAAAGATAAACCCCTGTACCTGGCTTTTGTTGATATGGAGAAAGCATTTGACAGGGTCCCCCGATCCCTTATCTGGTGGTCAATGAGGAAACTAGGGATAGATGAATGGTTAGTGAGAGCTGTGCAAGCCATGTACAGGCATGCTGTTAGTAAGGTGAGGGTTGGCAATGAGTACAGTGAAGAATTCAGGGTAGAAGTAGGGGTCTACCAAGGTTCAGTCCTCAGCCCCCTCCTATTTATCATAGTCCTCCAGGCAATACCGGAGGAATTCAAGACAGGCTGACCCTGAGAGCTCCTCTATGCTGATGACCTTGCTCTAATTACTGAGTCACTATCAGAACTAAAGAAGTTTCAGGTGTGGAAACAAGGATTAGAATCGAAGGGCCTTAGAGTCAACCTAGCTAAAACCAAAGTCTTAATAAGTAGGAAGGCAGGCAAACCACAAATCCCTTCGGGTTGATGGCCCTGCTCGATCTGGAGTAGAGGCTTAGGTAAAAACTCTATAAGATGTACCCAGTGTAAGCTATGGACACATAAGAGGTGCAGCAATATCAAAAGAAGGCTAACTGGGAAGATGGTTTTTGTATGTGACAGATGCTCAGGAGCAATAAATAACACTGAAAATGTGCAGAGAACAACTTCTGCCACATAAAGGGAGAAAAACTAAAAGTAGTTGATAGCTTCCGTTACCTAGGTGACCAAGTCAGTAAGGAGGGAGGGTGCGCTGAAAGTGTAGCTGCTAGAATAAGAATAGCTTGGGCAAAGTTCAGAGAGCTCTTACCTCTGCTGGTGACAAAGGGCCTCTCGCACAGAGTAAATGGTAGACTGTACAATGCATGTGTACAAACAGCCATGTTACATGGCAGTGAAACATGGGCTGTGACTGCTGAGGACATGCATAAGCTCGCAAGGAATGAAGCCAGTATGCTCCAATGGATGTGTAATGCATACTCGACAGAGTGTTAGTGCCTTGAGAGAAAACTTGGACCTAAGAAGCATCAGATGTGGTGTACAAGTGAGATGACTGCACTGGTATGGCCATGTGGTGAGAATGGATAAGGATAGCGGTGTGAAAAAGTGCCACACCCTAGCGGTTGAGGGAACCTGTGGAAGAGGTAGGCCCAGGAAGACCTGGGATGAAGTGGTGAAGCACGACCTTCAAACTTTATGCCTCACCAAGGAAATGACTAGTGACCGAGACTTTTGGAAATATGCCATGTGTGAGAAGACACAGCAAGCCAAATGAGACCATTATCTCGTGGACTATGCCAGGGGCATAACCAACCCACTTATGCATACCTTTTCCTTCTTTGGACACTAAGCTCTGCTTGCGAAGACCTGTTGAGGCAAGTGAAATCAAATCAAAGTCAAAATCAAATTCGATGACTGGCATCCGTGCTAGTGGGGTGCAAAGAGCACCATACGAGTGTGATCATTGACAGAGCGGCTAACTGGCTTCCGTGCAAGTGGCACATAAAAGGCACCATTCGAGTGTGATCGTTACCAGCGTCACCTTACTGGCACCCGAGCCCCATGCTAGTAGGGTATTAAGAGCACCATCTGAGCGTGATCATTTCCAGAGCAGCTATCTGCCCTCCGTGCTGGTGGCACGTAAAAGACACCATTAACGAGCGTGATCGTTACCAGCATCGCCTTACTGGCATCTGTGCCGGTGACATGTGTAAAAGATTCGAGCGAGGTCGTTGCCAGTACTGCCTGGCTGACCTCGTGGCATGTAAAAGCACCGACTTCACTCTCAGAGTGGTTGGCGTTAGGAAGGGCATCTAGCTGAAGAAACTCTGCCAGATCAGATTGGAGCCTGGTGCAGCCATCTGGCTCGCAAGCCCTCAGTCAAAACCATCCAACCCATGCTAGCATGGAAAGCGGACGTTAAATGATGATGATGATATACTTATATACAATATATACATACATATATACTTATTTACAATATATACACACATATATACTTATATACAAATATGTACATACACATATACATATATGCAAATATATATATAAATATATATTTCTTTGCTACCCACAAGGGTTTAAACACAGAGGGGACAAACAAGGACAGACAAATGGATTAAGTCGATTACATTGACCCCAGTGCGTAACTGGTACTTAATTTATCGACCCCGAAAGGATGAAAGGCAAAGTCGACCTCGGCGGAATTTGAACTCAGAACATAACGACAGACGAAATACGACTACGCATACATGTATACAAATATACATAAACAAATACATATATACACATACAAATATATATGTGTGTGTATGTATATATATAATATATATATATATATATATATATAGACATACACACATATACAAAAAAAGAATGAACAACCTTAATTTTCTCATCTCTTTTGCTTCTCATCGGAGGCATCTTCATGAATTTGACCAATTCGAAGAAGTAGACAAGCAGCCTATCTCTTTACATAACTCAACTCTGACAGCAGCAACAGAAAACAAGAGCTACTCGTCTGTGTGTCTACATGTTGCTCTCTCTCCTTGCCTTAGTATCATGTTGTATTTGTGAATGAAGGTCTCCATCATGTCAGTGGATGTCCTTGGTTTCTAATCTTCTGTGGGGGCAAATATTGTTTTAGTTGAAAACAGGTGAGGGTTAGTGACAGCAATGGCATCCAGCTGTAGAAAATCTGCCTCAAAGAAATTTCATGCAAATGATTGGAATGATGATAATGATGATGATGGTTATGTATTTATATATATATATGACGTTCTGAGTTCAAATTCTGCTGAGGTCGACTTTACCTTTCATCCTTTCGGGGTCGATAAATAAGATACCAGTTTCGCACCGGGGGTCGATGTAATCAACTTAATCCCTTTGTCGGTCCTTGTTTGTCCCCCTCTGTGTTTAGCCCCTTGTGGGTAATAAAGAAATAGGTATTTTGTCTGCCGCTACGTTCTGAGTTCAAATTCCGCTGAGGTCGACTTTACCTTTCATTCTTTCGGGGTCGATAAATAAGGTACCAGTTTCGCACTGGGGTCGATGTAATCGACTTAATCCCTTTGTCTGTCCTTGTTTGTCCCCTCTATATTCAGCCCCTTGTGGGCAGTAAAGAAATATATATGTGGTCCCATAACTGACTGATCCACATTTAGACGGAAGCCCTGCCTAAATTGCTTCCCACAATATAGTGGCTGGTTGGTAAGAGGCTTGCTTTCCAGCCACATGGTTCTGGGTTCAGTTCCCGTGTGGCACCTTGGGCAAATAAATGTCTTCTAACATAGCCTCAAGCCAACCAAAGTTTTGTGATTGGATTTGGTAGATAGAAACTCAAAGAAGCCTGTCATATATTTGTGTGTCTGTGTTTGTTTATCCCCCCCACCACCACTTGACAACCAATGTTGGCGTGTTTATATCTCTGTAATCTAGCGGTTCGGCAAAAGAGATTGATAGAATAAGTACCAATAAGGCTTAAAAGAAATAAGAATTGGGGTTGGTTCTCGAAGGTGGTGGCCCAGTATGGCGGCGATCTATTAATTGAGACAAAACACAAAAGATACTCGGCAAGCTATTTAAAAATTTCAAATATTTTATTTAACAGTGAGTTTTTAAAACCGACAAAATTGAAAATGATTCTGAAATGTTAAACAGTTCGGAAAATAATCCGTGTTGTTTATTCTGAGAGAAGAGACGTCGAGGTTTTTTGTGTGTATTTTAAACAGCAGTTTTCTTCTTTTTGCTTGTTTCTGTGTTAGTGTTTAAACTCTGTGTGTTTGGGTTTCATAAACTGCTCTTCCATCAGATAGATAGATAGATAAATAGATGTGTGTATGTGTGTGTGTACAGGCAGAGAGATTAAATAGATAGATAAATATAGCTATAGAGAGGAAGAGGCTAGCTTAGCAAACAGCTTGTTTGCATGCTTGTCTTGTGAGTGTGGAGTGAAAAAGGATGAAGTTTATAGTTGTTGCTTTTTTCTTCTGACAGTGTGTGTGCTTGAGTGGGACAGCAGCAGCTAGTATCACAAAGTGGCTAGAGGGGAAATAGTACAATTTACCCCCCCTGCACATTCTACTGGAGAGAGAAAGAAAGAAAAAAAACAACTAATTCTAAATACGATCAAATCAAAAACAAAAAAAAATAGAAGCAGAATATAACTGTCAGCAGATCTTACATGGGGAGATTTCTTTCCTTCATCGCATGGACCACATAATCATTGTATTTTGTTTATTGTCGGTTGTTTTTTTCTTTTCGTTTTTTGTTTCTTTCTTCCTCATAAGAGGTTCGGGGTACAAATAATACGGGAGAGGAGTCTTTTTTTCGTTATATTTTGGCCTCTAGATATATATATATATATATAGATTTTTCTGGTCATTAAAACCAAAATCGAAAGATACACAATTATGTTATCATTTACTGCATACGTCATTACTGTTTCGATTCAATGATCCAAGATTCTTAAGTTACCTGAAACGATCTTGTTCTCAAGACAAGCTCCTGTCGGAATATCGATGCGGTCACCATGGTTGGCTATAATTATAACAGTTCCTTTCAGACTGACAGATTTACCAAACGTTACATCACCAGACACGGTGAGGTGATCTAGTTCCAACATATCTGGGATGCTGGCAAATCTCTGCAAGAATTCCTTCACTTTTTGGAATTGGATACCAAGTTTAACTAACGGCACTGACGGGAAGGAGCGTTGGGGACTCATCTCTAAAGCCCCGGTTCTCATTTTGTATAAATTGCTCATCACTAGAAGTAAATCAGATGTAGTTTTCACTGGAAGAAACCGCTTTCTTGGTACATTAATGCCGATTGCCCCTTCAAAGCTTTTTATGGCTGCACCTGAGGCAGTTTCCAGCTGAATTACATTAATTCCATTATCGAGTGTTTTAGGGTTAACAATAATCTCCATATGTAATGTTCGTTCATCTATGACTCTTTTCAAAGCATTCAGCTTAATCCATAAATTGTTTGTATTGAAGATTTTAAATTTACTCACACTTTTAAATTCGTCGACATGTTCCTTAGGTACCTGGGCAATTTCCAGTAACCTTAGCTTACCATCGTAATCTACTAAAGTACCGCCTTTGACATCAGCTCTTGTTTTATCGGTAACTTCCATAACAAATTCAGGTGCCATTCCTCCCATTGGAGGATTAATTAAATGGTTCAGAATATGAAGGTCAACAGTAGCTCCCAAATTATCGATGTTCGACACAAATACATATTCTCGACCTGCTTGTATAAACTCTTCTAGAAGACCAGCGGCAGCAAAACTCTCATAAATATCACCGTGCCCTGGAGGATACCAACTTGGTGCACCGTCGCTACCAGCGGTCGCCGTGCATTTCGGTATTGGCAAAAGAGATTCTCTGTTAATTCTCGGGAATTTACTTTGATTAAAAGTGTAAATACGTACTTTGATCTGGTTGTACTTGCCTAAAATCTTTTCTGTATCCTCATCCGTGTTAAACGAGTTCATGAGCACCAACGGTACGTCGGCATCGTAGGATTTATTCAAATACTCAATTTGCTGTACTGTCATGTCAAGGAAGGTAAGGTCGTTCCTGACAGAGATGGCGCTTTTAGGACCTTGGCAACCCATACTGGTGCCAAGACCTCCGTTCAATTTAAGGACCACAAGTTTGTTCAACATGTTCTTCATATTCGTCAGTTCTGTTCGCTGGATTTCGTTGTAGTTTTTTATGGCATCGTCAGGTAACACTTTGATTTTTTCCCAGTTTAGCGATGTACCCGCTTCTTGCAAGTATCTTTCGAACAAAAGCTGGAATCGGTCAAGTTCATTTTTCACTTTGGGCTGTTGGGCCGAAGGGGCAGTTTGTATCAATTTGGTAAGTTCCTTGTGCATTGCTAACTGGGCATCTCTGCGTATCAACTCCTTGAATTCTATGTCGCTCGACGTTCGTCGGTGACCCTTTACGAAAGCTGTGTTGGCCATGTTGATATCAACAACGGTTAATAAACAAAACAAGACAGCTAGGACTTATAAATCCGAGAGGATCAGCGATGAGGGATTTAAAAAAAAATAGATAAAAGAGATCTCCTTATAATAAATATATTGGCGTTGAATGAAGGGAATTATTTATCACTGTAAGGTCGTCTACTGTGAGAAGAAGGCAGGCTGTGAAAGAGACACGTAGTACTTCAGAATAATGATGATAGATCACACAATTATTATTAAACAACTGTTTCCTTGTAGCTTCTTTAAAAGTCTTCCGAAACGATGGAGAAAAAAAGGCGTGTCCAGTATCAGTCAGGGATAAAGTTTATCTTTCAAAACATGTTAAATGAAACGGTAAGAAGAGAGGACATTAATTACTATATTTTCCCTTTTTTTTTCTTGTTATGTGGGTGTGAAGACGGCAACAACAACTGACATCGGATGTATTAAGGGGGAGGATTTCCGATAAATGGAAAAAAAAAAGGTAAGTCAAATGTTAGCTTGCTTGCCTAAACGAAAAGTCTGTTTAGTCCTCCCGAATCGGTT
>NC_042998.1:196996674-197001674 GCF_006345805.1 Octopus sinensis | reverse complement strand
AAGCATCTCTGCAGTGATTTCTGATGGGCAGGGGCTTTTCCTGGCTTCATACTCTTAATTACTTTATCTACTAGAGAGCTGTCTATTGGGATAGCTGGTCCCTCTACTGGGCCAACATTTGGCAAGCTCTCCTCCTCCCATTCATTCTCCACATTCAGCAGTCTTTCATAATGGTTTCTCCAAGCCTCTTTCTTTTCAGAAACATTAAAAGCAAGTGCACCATCATCCATATGAATGCATTTCTCTCCCGTGACATCACAATTTCTCTCACACACTGCCTAGCAATCCGAAATACCTCAGTTCTTTGGTCCTCACATCGCTGGACATTGGCAAACTTCTTTTCCGCTTCACCCTTGGCTATGTATACCTGCCACCCAGCCTCCCTTTTGGCTACCTGGTACAGTTCCCTGCTACCCCCATCCTTCCAGGCTTTCCAGGCCTGGTTCTTTGCTCTAATGGTTTTGTCTACTGCACTATTCCACCACCACATAACTCTAGGTCTGGAAGAGACTTCAGGGAAGTCATTATTGCTTAACCCTTTCATTACTGTATTTAGAGACGCTCTGTGTTTCTTTCAATTACTTTAAATATAACAAAAAATTTAGTAAAATAACTTGGTTATCATTCAGCTAGTGTTAGGGACATTAATTGTGACTAAGGTTTCGTGGAAGATTTTAATTCAAAACTTATGAAAACAAGACATTTGTACTACAGAGCCAGAGGCAGTTTCAGCCAGGTTGGTAACGAAAGGGTTAAGAATTGTTTCTCTGTTATATATTTTAACCCTTTCATTGCTGTATTTATTTTGAGATTCTCTGTTTTTCTCTCAATTATTTTAAATATAACAAAGAATTTAGTAAAATAACTTAGTTATCATTCAGCTAGTGTTAGGGACATTAATTGTGACTAAGGTTTCGTGGAAGATTTTAATTCGAAACTTATGAAAACAAGACATTTGTACTACAGAGCCAGAGGCAGTTTCAGCCAGGTTGGTAACGAAAGGGTTAAGAATTGTTTCTCTGTTATATATTTTAACCCTTTCATTGCTGTATTTATTTTGAGATTCTCTGTTTTTCTCTCAATTATTTTAAATATAACAAAGAATTTAGTAAAATAACTTAGTTATCATTCAGCTAGTGTTAGAAACATAAATTGTGACTAAGATTTGGTGGAAGATTTTAATTCGAAACTTATGAAAACAAGACATTTGTACTACAGAGCCAGAGGCAGTTTCAGCCAGGTTGGTAACGAAAGGGTTAAGAATTGTTTCTCTGTTATATATTTTAACCCTTTCATTGCTGTATTTATTTTGAGATTCTCTGTTTTTCTCTCATTATTTTAAATATAACAAGAATTTAGTAAAATAACTTAGTTATCATTCAGCTAGTGTTAGGGACATTAATTGTGACTAAGGTTTCGTGGAAGATTTTAATTCGAAACTTATGAAAACAAGACATTTGTACTACAGAGCCAGAGGCAGTTTCAGCCAGGTTGGTAACGAAGGGTTAAGAATTGTTTCTCTGTTATATATTTTAACCCTTTCATTGCTGTATTTATTTTGAGACTCTCTGTTTTTCTCTCAATTATTTTAAATATAACAAAGAATTTAGTAAAATAACTTAGTTATCATTCAGCTAGTGTTAGAAACATAAATTGTGACTAAGATTTGGTGGAAGATTTTAATTCAAAACTTATGAAAACAAGACATTTGTACTACAGAGCCAGAGCCGGTTTCAGCCAGGTTGGTAACAAAAGGGTTAAAGAATAAAAACCTGTTATCCTGAAAACTGAGTGTTTGTTGATAGGGGTCATGGCTCAAAGAAAAGCCTTTCTAACTAATATGGGAATTTCATATTCCATCTTTGTTTTCTTTATGTTCTTTCATTCATGCACCAGCACATTCTACAGGTTTTGGAAAGGCCCAAAAGCAAAGGGATCTATCAAGTGTGGAAAAGGGACAACAGTTTCACTCCGTTTTCTTGGTTACTAGATAACCTTGTAAAAGTTGCATATTTTCAGGAGAAACAGAGCATGATGTGTGTTGTTGTCTGTAGGTGTTTGATATTGTAAGTGTTGTTACCTTAAAGTAAGCTCTAACGACAGGGAAAAGAGAAAGAGACACAAGAGACTATAGGAAATGCTCTGATTATTAACCTTTTTTTTTATTCAGCTAAACAAATATGTTTTACTTCTTGATCGCAACTTTATGCTACAAAATACTTTGAGAAAGTGAAATGTTTTTTCTGCTATCATCTACCCTTTGGAATGTGCCACACCAGTAGAAATTGGTGAAACACCATGAAGAAAATTATCCTCAAAGGGAACTTGAGAGAAAACAAAGACAGGAGGAACAGTGTTCTCCAAAGCTCTGATTACACAGGTGAAATTCACAAACCATCCTTGCACTGCAGGCCTGTTTGGCTCCTTGTTCATTGATGATTTTTTTGTTTTTTTCATGATCCCTAGACTGTCATCCATTCACTCTTATCAAGACTCCAGAATCCTATCTGGAGTCAATCCACCCCTCTGAAGTACAGTTTCATATCATCATCATCATCATCATTTAGCGTCCGCTTTCCATGCTGGCATGGGTTGGATGATTTTAACTGGGGTCTGGGAAGCCAGAAGGCTGCACCAGATTCCAGTCTGATCTGGCAATGTTTCTATGGCTGGATGCCCTTCCTAACGCCAACCACTCAGTGAGTGTAGTGGGTACTTTTTACATGCCACCGGCACAGGTACCAGACGGGGCTGGCAAACGGCCATGGATGGATGGATGGTGATTTTTACGTGCCACGGGCACGGGGGCCAGGTGAGGCTGGCAACGGCCACAATCGGATGGTGCTTTTTACGTGCCACCGGCACGGAGGCCAGTTGGGGTGATGCTGGCAATGGCCACAATCGGATGGTTCACTTACATGCCACCGGCACTGGTATCACAGCTGCAATTTCCATTGATGTTGATCGACTTCGATTTTGGTTCTGATTTCTGATTTCTGATTTCCACTTGCTTCAATGGGTCTTCACAAGTGGAGTTTTGTGTCCCAAGAAGGAAAGGTATGCATAAGTCGACTGGCTACATCCCAGGTAGAGGCCACGGGTTATGGTCTCAATAGTCCTGCCGGGTCTTCTCACGCACAGCATACTTAGTCATAGTTGTTGAAAAAAGAGTCATGCTATGACAATTGCCCTTAATGAAATGCTCTCATGCTTCTTAAGAGAATGATCCAACCACTTTTTGCCTGCATACTCCTTTACTCTTTTACCTGTTTCAGCCATGCAGCTTCAGCCATGCTGGAGCACCACCGTGGTCTTTCTGATTTCCTCAGTCTGGAGTGTTTCACATCACTACTCCTCTATGTGCCTTTGTCCGAGCTGTTGGCCTATTTAGTGTATAAGGGAGTTTGATTCCGATGCTTTTGTCTGCCCCTCATGTTGGGCTGTTGGTTCATCCAATATTGTGGAGACGAGGATGTCTGGTTTCTTTTTGAAAACATCTACTTCTACCTTATGCAGATTTCTTCATTTTTGTGGCAGGGCACGGAAGAGCTGTGGGCATTTGAACCCTAGACTATTTCAGTACCTGGTCCTGAATTTAGATAGAGTGGATGGCACCTTTGGTACAATACAATGGCGGCCAGTTCTAGCATTTGTTAGTTAGTTAGTTAGTTAGTTAATTTTTTGGCTCAAAAAGCAAAAAGCAAGGCCATGAAGGGGGACATGGAGTTATGTACAGGGTGGTGTTCATGTAAAGAGTTCAGGCCACTTGAGGTCAAGGGAGACTTTGAACCGAGCGGTCGTCGGCATCTTCACCATCTCGTCCGGCAGCTTGTTCCACAGATCCGCAACCCGGACGGAGAAAGCTCCTCTCCTTCGATTAAGATGAAATCGTCGCAGATAGAGCTTTTCGGAATGACCCCGCAGCCGACGCTCTGGAGCAGGAGTGAAGAACAGCTCTTTCGAGAGGTTACACTTTCCGCTTATGATGTTGTGAGCGAGAATGAGATCACCACGGTGGCGGCGTTTTTCTAGAGAATAAAGGTTGAGCGTCTTCAGCCTTTCTTCATAAGACAAATTCTTTGTATAACACTCAATACTGAAATTAGGTACTAGCCCTTCTAGAGTTTTCCATATGTAGATTATTACATATCTGTCACGCTTTCTCTCCAGGGATTAAAGTTGCAGTTTTCTCAGCCTCTTCCTGTAGCACATCTGCTGCACTGTTCCAATCTTTTTAGTGTAGGGGTCTTGTACTGCTTCAAGTTCCACTGTTAGTTTGGCACTATGTGGTGACCATAACTGGGAGCAGTAGTCCAAGCAGTTGAGAACAAAGGTTCTCCACAAGATCAACATAGATTCTTGGTCTCTTGTCTTGAAGGACCTCAGTCTCCATTCTGCACTTTGCTGCATTCTTGGTTATGTGCATATAAAATGATGCATCATTGCATATACTGATCCCCAGGTCTTTCATTGCCTGTGACTCTGGGATTGTAGTGCCTTCAGGTTCTGTATATGCAGGCTGCAGTGTAATCATGAGTTGATATTGCAGTGCTTGAAATTTTCCAGCATTAAACTGCATGTTATTTATTTTAGCCCACTTATATATCAAATTCATGTCCCACTGTAAGCTTGCAACATCATCTTGATTTATTTATTGCCTATGATAATTTTGTATCATCAGCTTAGCTAGTGATAGTGGCCATCTGAGTGACCACGGACATATCTAAGAGGATTATTATGAACAGTAATGGCCCCAGAACAGTTCCCTGGGGGACGCCACTTAGGATTTGAGTTCTCTCAGAAAGGGCATGTTCGTTCTTCTATAACTGGACAGACAAAATTGACTCACCTATTCAAATGCCTAATATCCGACCTCCTTCTCAGCTAAAGTACTAGTATATGTACCAATGTAAGTACTAGTACACGTGCCAGTTTACTTGTGATAGTTGGGCAGATGGAATACATTTCAATTAGTCTCAGACAGTATAGGAGCACCCCGT
>NC_042998.1:196849174-196991674 GCF_006345805.1 Octopus sinensis | reverse complement strand
TCTCAGGTCCGCAAGTGGTTGGTCTGCGCAGATGGAACCGCGAAGGGCTCACTATCTCCAGTGACCTCACACAGGACGTTCGAGCGTGGGCCACCTTGGTTCGAGATGCCGTCAGGACCAGAGAAGAAGCTGGCTCAACCCGCCCTGGGTGAACGGCAACACAAGTACAAGTAAGTAAGAACAATGGCTGTGGAAATGTGTATAGAACAAAAATAAAGAAACAGGGTCTTTGTGGTGAGACAGAGGTTAAAGTTTAGCTGCTGAAACTGGAGAAATAATTTTAGAAGAGAACACCAGCAGGGGTCACAGCCCAAATGTGACTACTGTATTCCAAACAAAAGGACAAATAAAAGACTAGCTATAATAGCTAGAGTGTGTGCCACCCCCAGACCCCACAAAAAAACACATATTGCATACAGCAGACCCAAAAGGGCTGCCCAGGGCGAACCTCCCCTACCACTTCTCGTTTAAGCAAGAATATATAAAAGTATCATCAGTAGAGACAGTAAGGATAGACATGATATCTAGAAAATTATTGATATTGTAGCAGAAACTTGAGTGAAATTCCTCTCTCCCCTTTATTTTATATACATGCATTCAAAATTAGCAGGTAACAGCTAGCCTTTGACCACTATTTGGACCCCATTGTGTCCACTACTCTGATTGGTTGGTATTGGCACAATTTGTCTCTTACTCTGTCATGCCAATCTGCAGTGTATAATCAATCAGAGTCTCTAAATAAATCACATGAGACAGCCTGTTCTCAACCCAGTTTTCAGCCTACAGCTCCTTATAAAAACCCAGTTTCTCTTCATCTCAATGTCTTAGGTTTCAGACCTTTTAAGGTCTAGCCAATAACTACAAAAGACACAGCCAGTTCTAGCAACAACACAACAGTAGCCACATTGAGACTTAGAAGGCACATGGCCTAGTGGTTAGAACAGTGGACTCTCGGTCGAGGAATTGCAGGTTCGAATCTCAGACCGGGCAATGTGTGTGTTTGTGGCTGTAATGCTGCTGCCTGGGTCACTTGGTACAGAAGGTAATGGCGAAATTTCTGCTGACTCTTTCGCCACAACTTTCTCTCACTCTTTCCTCCTGCATCTAGCAGCTCACCTGCGACGGACTGGCGTCCCATCCAGGTGGGGAACCTATACACCAAGGAAACCGGGAATCTGGCCCTTATGAGCCAGGCATGGCTCGAGAAGGAACAAACAACATTGAGACTTACCAACTTCGTCCAACAGCATCATGGCAATCTCTTTCTTCATCGCCACCATCATCTTCTTAATGTCATCAACATCATCTCTACGTACACAGCTCAAGAAGCAACTCACCCAGGTTCCAACACTGCACTGTTTGTGAATTACTTCACCGTGGATCAACAGTGAATATACGACCTGTGAGAACTTCTGTACCAAGTGACCCAGGCAGCAGCATTACAGCCACAACTTCACATGTACTACATGTACTGCAACTCCGGCTCCGCATCATTGCCACAATTTCTTATTTCTTTATTGCCCACAAGGGGCTACACACAAAGTGGACAGACAAACAAAGACAGACAGCGTAACTGGTACTTACTTAATCAACCCAAAAGAATGAAAGGCAAAGTCGACCTTGGCGGAATTTGAACTCAGAACATAGCGGCAGACAAAATACCACTAAGCATTTCGCCCAGTGTGCTAACATTTCTGCCAGCTCACTGCAACTTCTTGACACAGTATTTCAACTACTGTGTACAATTGATTACAAACTGGTATTTCTCGTTCCTGTGTCTATGAACATTCGTGACTCTTTCACTGTCCACTACGTTACTATTCTTATATGTACTTAGTGCACACACATACATCCATGCCTATACACACATGCACTTTGCTCTCATGACAGCCTGTCTATTATTCTGTATACATGACGCACACACAGACACACTTGTTAACATATCAATAAATCTTCTCTTAAATATTCTATTCAATTGTGTCTCTCTCTCTCTTCCCTCTGGCATATATGTATTCATCATCATCATCATCATCGTTTAACGTCCGTTTTCCATGCTGGCATGGGTTGGACGGTTCGACCGGGGTCTGGGAAGCCAGAAGGCTGCACCAGGCTCCAGTCTGATCTGGCAGTGTTTCTACGGCTGGATGCCCTTCCTAACGCCAACCACTCCGTGAGTGTAGTGGGTGCTTTTTACGTGTCACCGGCACAGAATTATTCTTCTATCATCATCACCATCATCATCATCATCATCATTGTTTAACTTCCGCTTTCCGTGCTAGCATGGGTTGGACGGTTCGACCAGGGTCAGGGAAGCCAGAAGGCTGCACCAGGCTCCAGTCTGATCTGGTAGTGTTTCTACAGCTGGATGCCCTTCCTAACGCCAACCACTCCGTGAGTGTAGTGGGTGCTTTTTACGTGTCACCGGCACAGAATTATTCTTGTATATTTATTTTAAGGGCTGCCTGATGTATCTGAGACTCATTCTTGTCACCTCGCAGCCCACAGTCCATTACAATATAAATTAAGATGAAGATTGAACCAAGAATAGAACTAAAAGACTGAGGGCCATTTAAAGCAACTTTAATGCTACATTCATCTAGAAAAGATTCAAGAACCATAATGATCCTTCCAGAAATTCCATTTAGTTTAAGCTTGTGGAAGTGTTCAGCATAGCAAACCCTGTGAAATGCTTTCAGTATACTCTTTTACTTGTTTCAGTCATTTGACTGCGGCCATGCTGGAGAACCACCTTTAGGCGAGCAAATCGACCCCAGGACTTATTCTATCAGTCTCTTTTTGCCGAACCGCTAAGTGACGGGGATGTAAACACACCAGCATCGGTTGTCAAGCGATGGTGGGGGGACAAACACAGACACACAAACATATACACACACATACATATATATATATATATATACATATATACGACAGGCTTCTTTCAGTTTCCGTCTACCAAATCCACTCACAAGGCATTGGTCAGCCCGAGGCTATAGAAGAAGACACTTGCCCAAGATGCCACACAGTGGGATTGAACCCGGAACCATGTGGTTGGTAAGCAAGATACTTACCACACAGCCACTCCTGCGCCTATATGTTAAAAGTAACAATATTTGCTTCTGAAACAATTATCTAAAGCACAATATAACGGTTTGCTTGTCACAATAAAAATAAATCAATTATCATGGTGTGTAATGAAATCACAAAGGACTAAAATATTTACCGTAGGATGTTTGTAGAATATTTGCTGCCCAACCCATGCTTAGCATGGAAAATGGATGTTGAATGATGGTGAGGGTAACAAGGACCTGATCAAATTTGTCTGCTGCAATGCAATGAGAGTGCAACGTTGAGAGGATGGAGAATGATATAGGAAGAAAAGGTAGAATGGAAGGGGATCAAGTGGAAACACAAAGGAATGGTCAGAAAATTCAAATCTAGATTCACAAACAATAAGAAAATGATTGTAAATCATCATCATCATCATCATCATCGTTGTTTAACGTCCGCTTTCCATACTGGCATGGGTTGGACGATTTTGACTGAGGACTGACGAACCAGATGGCTACACCAGGCTCCAATCTTGATCTGGCAGAGTTTCTACAGCTGGATGGCCCTTCCTAATGCCAACCACTCCAAGAGTGTAAACACCAAAAACATTCCCATATAATGACAAGGGGAGCAATCAATTACAAAGACATTCAAAATAGAAATACCAAAACTAAAGTTAGTCTCACACAGAGCAAAGAGGTCAGGAGAGTTTTATAGTAAGAAAAACTGAACTGAAAAAAAAAGTTACAATGGAAACCTTGAATATTAATGAAACCAAAGTCAGAGTTTGGCTGATGTATTTCATTTTTGTTTTCTATGCCTATGTGGAGCATTTCATAATTACAAGATTGAGCAGAAAGATTTCTAACTAATCCATTAAATCTCTGTAAGAATTTGAAACTATTATGTTAAAAACCTAATATTGTATCAAAAGATTCTTCATCTAGTTTTGGGAAAGCCCATCAGTCCAATATCAATAGAAAATCCCTCAGTTTAAGAATGGAACTAATCATTTATGACTGTCCTCACTTCAGAATTATTCCATAGAGTCCAATTTGTTGATGTATTTTTTAAAGTAGAATCAAAACATTATCAGGTCCCAGTACTTAAAAAATGTCATGGTCAACAAAGATGAGCTTTGTAAGAGAAAACACATAATTAAGATTTCAGTACATTGCTTCCAAAAGCTGGCGTAATATGGACAGTCAAAAAAACTAGGAAAAAAATCAATGAAATCCAAATACATTCTTTAAGAAATGAATATAAGTCTTCTTGTGAACGTGACCTGGGCGTTATGGTCGACAGCGATTTGCATTGGACAAAACACATTGCTAAAATTGCCAAGAAGGCTGAGGGTGTCTTGGCATCACACACCAAGTCCTTTGTGAGCCACTCTCCAGCTATCTATCTGCGGCTTTATATAGCTATGGTGCGGCCTCACTTGGAAATTGCATCACAGCTCTGGAACCCCTATCTTGCCCAGGATATTAATCATTTGGAAGCCGTTCAGCGACGTGCAACCAAGAGAATACCCTCCATCAGGCATTTGCCATATTCTGAACACCTTACTTCCCTGGGCATGGATACATTGAAACTCTGACATCTGGCAGCTGACTTGGCAGACACCCATAAAATTATTAACCATCTTACAAACAATAACTCTGAGCACCTTTTCAAACTCCACCTATCTAACACCTGTGGACATGTTTACAAAGTCAGAAAACAGCACAGCTCCCATGACTTTCTGATACATTTTTTCACGCCGAGAGTTGCTGAAGCATGGAACAAACTACCGGCATCAGTTGTTAGTTGTTGGAGCACTGCATCCTTCAAAACTTCCATGCTTCCTGAGATTCGCCAACACTACACCTGATTTTCTCCCCTCCATACACACACAAGCATGTATCTGACTCATACACTGTTCACTTCCCAGACATTTGTACATTACTGCATATGCTTTATACGCACTTTTGACAAGTTGTGGTGCACCTGAGCACTGTATATAATAATTTCATTATTATTATTTTACACATGTGCACACACACACACACACGCACATTAGCAAAGTGTGTGAAATCCATGTGCATGCTGGGCATGCACACAGATATACACATATATATCGCTGGCTCATCCCTCGAATCCGAGGATTGATTTCTTCTCCTGGACGAATATTTGGACCATTAATGCCATCAGCGAAAATATGCGTGTCATTATTCAGTTTATTTCAAGATTCTTTGACAATAGAGAAAGAACCAGTTTCTAACCTAGATCCAACATCCATGCATGGATGTGTTCTTTTATGTTGGTTTTGTTCTACGTTTCGAAATAAATTTTCAGTTTCGAAAAAAACAATTCTTTCAGTTTTGATAGAATTTCCAGAAGTTTTAGTAAATGACTTTCTCTGTCGAGTTAAGTCGCTTCACTTTTGGACTTTAGTGACAATGCAGTGCAATGTAGCCAGAAAAAAAAAAAGGATCTTTCCCTTTTGAACAGCACTTTTCAACACAATTTCTAGTTAACTAAACACTTTTAAATTTTGTATACTGGTAGAAGGGTTAGTGACAGGATGTTGTCTCAGTTTTAGACGCAGCAAATGATTTTAGCTAAATAGCAGGAATAGGATTGGTTAAAATTCGAAAATTTAAACTACGTTAAACAAACAAATTACAATTTTCTCAAGAAAGCCAAGAGAAAAAAATGTTTTATTTTGACACATTCTACCAGTATACGAAGTTTAAAAGTGTTTAGATAACTAGAAATTATGTTGAAAAGTGCTGTTCAAAAGGAAAAGATAAAAAAAGACTAAATAAATAAAATAAAAATCAGAGTTTGATCTGCTCCAGGCCAGCAACGTTATTTCTAACGCATCATAAGGCAGCGATCTGGCAGAAACGTTAGCGCGCCGGACGAAATGCATAGCCATATTTTGTCTACCGTTACGTTCTGAGTTCAAATTCCGCCGAGGTCGACTTTGCCTTTCATCCTTTCGGGGTCGATTAAATAAGTACCAGTTACGCACTGGGGTCGATGTAATCGATTTAATCCGTTTGTCTGTCCTTGTTTGTCCCCTCTGTGTGTTTAGCCACTTGTGGGTAGTAAAGAAATAGGTATTTCGTCTGCCGTTACGTTCTGAGTTCAAATTCCGCCGAGGTCGACTTGCCTTTCATCCTTCGGGGTCGATTAAATAAGTACCAGTTACGCACTGGGGTCGATGTAATCGATTTAATCCGTTTGTCTGTCCTTGTTTGTCCCCTCTGTGTTTAGCCCCTTGTGGGTAGTAAAGAAATAGGTATTTCGTCTGCCGTTACGTTCTGAGTTCAAATTCCGCCGAGGTCGACTTTGCCTTTCATCCTTTCGGGGTCGATTAAATAAGTACCAGTTACGCACTGGGGTCGATGTAATCGATTTAATCCGTTTGTCTGTCCTTGTTTGTCCCCTCTGTGTGTTTAGCCACTTGTGGGTAGTAAAGAAATAGGTATTTCGTCTGCCGTTACGTTCTGAGTTCAAATTCCGCCGAGGTCGACTTTGCCTTTCATCCTTTCGGGGTCGATTAAATAAGTACCAGTTACGCACTGGGGTCGATGTAATCGATTTAATCCGTTTGTCTGTCCTTGTTTGTCCCCTCTGTGTGTTTAGCCACTTGTGGGTAGTAAAGAAATAGGTATTTCTAAGGCATCAGAGGAATTTATTCGTTAAAGACAACCGGGCAAATACTCTCGCAGCACTGACGTATTTCTTTCCCAAAGGGAGACTATACACCGCTCTCACTCGAGAGTTATCGTCCTTGGTCTCAGTCGTCCAAAGCACGTTGTCAGTTGCAGTCATTGTTTCTGTAAGCTTTGATCTTCGTGTTGTTGTTGCTGCTGTCGAGTCCGTAACCCTTGACAATGATGTCTGTGAGGCTATTAAATTCCAAGGTAAGATGGAACAGATAGAGCTTGTTTTTCCTTGACTATGCCTCGTTTTAATTTCCCCCTTGGTAATTTCGTTTCCCCTTCATAATTGAAAGAGACATGTATAGGTAGGTATGAATGTCTTGACTTTGCAAAACAGGACCAGAATTCAGCATGTGTAGAATATTGATGAGTGTATAGTGCTGAAAGTACACTATATTCGTCGCAAAAAGAGTAAAAGAGGAACAGAAAGCATAAGTTTAGTAAAGGAAGACAACGATGATAGTCGAAAGTGGCCGAGTAATACCGACGGAAAGGTCTACTAGAGACGAAAGATTGCCCACGGGGACGATCTTTCGTCTCTAGTAGACCTTTCCGTCGTTTACACAACATACTGTCTGTCTCCCACACCCCATCAAACACACACACACACATGTACATCAATGCGTCCCATGCACGGTAACTTCAAAAGAACTTCCCTCGTCATACAATCGCTTTCTCTTAGTCTCTTTCGCTCTCGTTACTTCAAAAGTTCCCGCAAGCCCATATGTAAAAAAAAAAAAGAAGTTTTTTTACGGAAATCGACGGAAAGGTCTACTAGAGACGAAAGATTGCCATACACGGGATATAAAACGAAAAGATCGAAGTGATCAGTAAGAGCCACACACAAAATAAAGAAGAAATGAATGGATGTATAAGCAAGTCAAAAGTAGTGTTGGCCAGTTTCATGAAGCTGGGAACTTTCGAAGGATGAATAGAGTCCCGGCAGCTAATTATCCGACGCCGGTAGTTTATTCCAAGTACGGAAAAATGTTTCTGAAAGTCATGAGTGTTGTACTGATTTTTGGTTTTATAAACATGTTTACAGGTGAACGAGTTCTCTAACTGAAAAAAGGTGACCAGGGTTGTTAGGACGATTATGTATAATAATATTGTGGGCATCTACCAAAGGGACAAACTAGAAATTACAAGAGGAATTGCTAGAGGCACCGGTCAAACGCGTTTTGGTAATTATTGTTCGAATCCCACCGAGGTCAACTTCGCCTTTCGTCCGTCCTTGTTAATATAAATAAATTACTTGTGTAATACTAAAATTGGTTTTTCCCCTCTCGTCTTGAACTCTCAGCATGGTGATATTAGGGTTTGAACACCAGGCTAGTAATTTAGCATGCTATATATACAAGGCTTTCAAAGAAACACGAAAGTTGTGGATGGGCCGATGCGTTCGTTGCGCAGAACGATCGATACATACTACTTAAGGTGATTCAAAAGTCCATTTAGCATTGATTAAACTAGCTCACAGCCGACATCTATTTACTTTCTTAGTCTCGTCTCTTCCGCTTTCTCTCCTCACACAACTTCCTCTCCTCTTCACAACCTTCACCAACTTCGAGGTCCCCAAAATTTATCAACCAGTTACGCACTGGTGTCGATGTAATCGACTTAATCCGTCTGTCTGTCCTTGTTTGTCCCCTCTGTGAAATTGTAGTTGTGATCCCTGTGCTGGTGGCATGTAAAAAGCACCATGCTACATACCATCATCATTGTTTAACGTCCGTTTTCCATGCTAGCATGGGTTGGATGATTCGACTGGGGTCTGGGAAGCCAGGAAGCTGCACCACGCTCCAGTCTGATCTGGCAGTGTTTCTACAGCTTGATGCCCTTCCTAACGCCAACCACTCCATGAGTGTGGTAGGTGCTTTTTACATGCCACCGGCACAGGTGCCAGGCGAGGCTGGCAACGGCCACGATCGGTTGGTGCTTTTTATGTGCCACCGGCACAGAAGCCATTCAAGGCAGCATTGGCATCAGTCACGTTCAAATAGTGCTTTTTACATGCCATTGGCACAGGGATCACAACTACAATTTCCATTTGATTTTTTGATGTTGATGTACTTGACTCAATAGGTCACCTCAAGCACAGGGTCGAAGCGGTGTTTCTTTATTGCCACCTGCTCAGAAGTCAGTCCAGCGGCACTGGCAATGGCTGGGTGCCAGTCATCGAATTTGGTTCAATCACAAATTAACATGTTTTAAAATAACAGAACATCCACGTTTAAACTACTCAACCAAATGTGTCCCAAGGTCAACATTATTATTGTGTTCCATGAATCAAAGACATCTGGAAATCACTGGTCTTAGAGTGTATGGTTACTTGACTTGCTAGAAATAACAGCCAAATATCTTGAAGAGCCAGACACCATAAATTTTTGTACAGTTGCTTCACTTGCTAAAATTAATAGCCAAGTCTCCTTCAAACTAACCTGTTAATGTCTGGCATGCTTCCCAACAATATGGTTTCAGGTTCAGTCCCACAATGTGGCACCTTGGACAAATGTTTTCTACTATAGCCCTAGACCAACCAAAGTCTATTCAGTGGATTTGATCAACAGAAGCTGTGTGGAAGCCTGTCATATATATATATATATACACATGTATGTATGTGTTTGTGTCTATTCTCTACTACCTGATAACTTGTGTTGGTTTGTTTACATTCCTGTAACTTAGTAATTCAGCAAAAGAGATTAATAGAATAAGTACCAGACTTTAAAAAAAATAAATAAGTACTGGGGTCTGTTTGTTTGACTAAACACCTTTAGAGTTTCTACAGCTCGATGCCCTTCCTTACGCCAACCACTCCGAGAGTGTAGTGGGTGCTTTTACGTGCCACCGTCACGAGGGCCAGTTTGGTGGAACTGGAAACGGCCACGCCCAAATGGTACTTTTTATGTGCCACCTGCACAGGAGCCAGTTCAGCGGCACTGGCGACGACCTCGCTCGAATATTTCACATGCCACCAGCACAAGTGCTAGTAAGGCGACGCAGGTAGCGATCACGTTTGAATGGTGTTTTTAACATGCCATCGGCACAAATGTCAGCTTGTTGCTCTGGCAACGATCTCACTCGTGTGGTACTCTTAGCGCTCCACTAGCAATGGATGCTGGTTATGCTATTAGTGCATAAAGTATACAAGCAGCCCTCAAAAAACTTTGTGATTAAAGTGACCTGCAGTGTAATTCAAGGTGGCCAGGCCTGCTCTAGAGCATTCAAGAAAATCCGTTTCCCATGTGTCATTAGTGTTTATTGCTCCTGCATACAAACACTACTTCCTCTGTTAACCTCCTTCTTGTGATTTCGCTGCACCTCTAGTGTGTACATAGCTTGTTTCATGCACCATATGAAATTCCTGTCTACACCTTTTCTACATATCAAGTAGGACAATTGACCTGAAGGGAGTGGAGTCCAGTCTGTTCTGCTTACTAGAACTTTGGTCTTTGCTTAATTAACTTTAATTCCAGGTTTTGCTTTCACACCTGGAATTCCTTTCCTAATTGTATTCGACCTGCAATGAGGATGAGGTCATCAGCACCAGTCTTAAATACCTCTGTTATAACCTGGAGGACAATGGTGAGTCGGAGGGGACTGAGAACTGTACCCTAAATTCATCATTGTACCTGTCATTATATATATGTGTGTGTGTGTATATATATATTTGGATGTACAGCAAAAAAAATAAATAAATAAAAATAAAAACAGTCCCCTATAATAAGTAGCAGTAGAGTAGAATTATCATCTTCATGCTTTTAAATGACGGAGATGTGTGTGTGTATATATATATGCACAGGAGTGGCTGTGTGGTAAGTAGCTTGCTTACCAACCACATGGTTCCAGGTTCAGTCCCACTGCGTGGCATCTTGGGCAAGTATCTTCTGCTATAGCCTCAGGCTGACCAATGCCTTGTGAGTGGATTTGGTAGACGGAAACTGAAAGAAGCCTGTTGGATATATGTATATATATATGTATGTGTGTGTATATTTGTGTGTCTGTGTTTGTCCCCCTAGCATTGCTTGACAACCGATGCTGGTGTGTTTAGGTCCCCGTCACTTAGCGGTTCGGCAAAAGAGACCGATAGAATAAGTACTGGGCTTACAAAGAATAAATCCTGGGGTCGATTTGCTCGACTAAAGGCGGTGCTCCAGCATGGCCACAGTCAAATGACTGAAACAAGTAAAAGAGTAAAAGAGTATATATACACACACAGAAACACACACACAAAGTATGGAGATTTAATTCACAGGTGATCTAAATGACCAGGTAAGTGCTGTAACAGATTACCAGGGCTCCGAGGTTATAGGCAAGATAGTAGTTATGGAGCCGTTGTAGATATTCGATATAGCAGAAATCATAATAATGTATATGACTTGAGATGTTTGTCTTGCCATAACGTTTGTTGTCCTCTTTAACAATATATATGGCCACTACCTGGGACGTAGTCAGTCCACCTGTGCATACCTTCCTGCTTGTGATACTTGTGAAGACCTGTTGAGGCAAGTGAAAGTCAAGTCAAATCGAATCAAATCAAATAGATGAACATCAATGGAATTTGTATCCTTGTGGTCCCAGTGCCGGTGGCACATAAGAAAACCATCCGAACGGGACCGTAGCCAGTACCGCATCGACTGGCCCCGTGCTGTGGGCACGTAACAAACACCATCCGATCGTAGCCGTTCGCCAGCCTCGTCTGGCACCTGTGTCGGTGGCACATAAAAAACACCATCCGAGCGTGGCCATCTGCCAGCCTCGTCTGGCACCTGTGTCGGTGGCACATAAAAAAACACCATTCGAGCGTGACCGTCTGCCAGCCTCGTCTGGCACCTGTGTCGGTGGCACATAAAATCACCCATTACACTCTCGGAGTGGTTGGCAATAGGAAGGGCATCCAGCTGTAGAAACACTGCCAGATCTGACTGGCCTGGTGCGGCCTCCTGGCTTCCCAGACCCCTTTTGAACCGTCCAACCCATGCTAGCATGGAAAGCGGACGTTAAACGATGATGATGATGATGATTTGTAATTTGACCTCTGTAGACACTGATTTTCTTCCTATAAACCTTTCCATCTTTTTACGAGTTTTATTTACGAGATATTTCTAATAATTAATCCTACTGAATAATGCAGGTACACAAACCTAGAAGTGTGCGAATGTGTTGTCTTTATATAATTTCAGTGTGGTTGATTAGATAAGGAAAATTCAAGGTCATCGTACATTTTAGATATGGGCTCTGAAGTAAGTTTTGATCAACAAAACCTATCATGTTCACTCGACTATTGTCTCTCTTCCCCTCTCTCTCTCTCCCTCTCGACAGGTGCAAAGTCCTCTAGTATATCTCTCCTTGTCATATTACATCATTGTGGTACTAGTTGTTCACCTGTCCATAGATAATTCAGGTGTATGCCACCATGTTTAAACTATATCAGTACATATCTGATTATATTTTAGATTCAGTTGTATAAACTCTAACTTAAATAAATTTCACCAACAGGCCTTCAATGTCTTCTACAAGCAACGGGAATTAGTTCCTTTTATACAGAACTCTGAAATAAAGAAAACAAAATTAGGCGCAGGAGTGGCTGTGTGGTAAGTAGCTTGCTAACCAACCACATGGTTCCGGGTTCAGTTCCACTGCGTGGCATCTTGGGCAAGTGTCTTCTGCTATAGCCTCGGGCCGACCGAAGCTTTGTGAGTGGATTTGGTAGACGGAAACTGAAAGAAGCCTGTCGTATATATGTACATATATATATGTATGTGTGTGTGTTTGTGTGTCTGTGTTTGTCCCCCTAGCATTGCTTGACAACCGATGCTGGTGTGTTTATGTCCCTGTTACTTAGTTGTTCGGCAAAAGAGACCGATAGAATAAGTCCTGGGCTTACAAAAGAATAAGTCCCAGGGTCGAGTTGCTCGATTAAAGGCGGTGCTCCAGCATGGCCGCAGTCAAATGACTGAAACAAGTAAAAGAGTAAAAAACATTTGTTCTCTGCAACCCTAAAACTTCATCTTTACATCTATGTCTGCATAGTTCATAGAGTGTCCATTTGGCTTCCACACTTGGAATCTCCTTTGCGTCGCCTTACTGGCACTTGTGCCCATGCTAGTAGGGTGCCAAGAGCAACATCTGAGCGTGATCGTTGCCAGAGCAGCCAACTGGCTTCCATGCCGGTGCACGTAAAAGGGCACCATTCGAGCGTGATCGTTACCAACGTCGCCTTATTAGCACCTGTGCCGGTGGCATGTGTAAAAAGATTCGAGTGAGGTCATTGCCAGTACCGCCTGACTGGCCCCCATGCTGGTGGCAAGTAAAAAGCACCCACTATCCTCTTGGAGTGGTTGGCGTTAGGAAGGGCATCCAACTGTAAAAACTCTGCCAGATCAAGATTGGAGCCTGGTGCAGCCATCTGGTTCGCCAGCCCTCAGTCAAAATCGTCCAACCCATGCTAGCATGGAAAGCGGACGTTAAACGATGATGATGATATGCTGCACAGGTATCTTCTACCATATCCTTAGGTCAACCAAAGACTTGTAAAGCTTAACCCATCCCCTGGCCCTGTGTACTTTCAGCAGAGTCTAATCTGTTGCAAACATTTAGGTCAGGTCTTTGATCTGATGACAACCTCCTCTCTCTTATTAATCAAAACCGTAAAGTTGTGTGTGATTGCAAAGTAGGTGATAACATATCGGATTTAAGTTTTTACAAGTCTTGAATTTTGTCCATAAATAAGAATTGTCTCCCTTCACACAGAATTAATGTGAAATTCAACGAAAATTTGCTCTCTCCTAAAACTTCACTTGTGTGTAAAAATCTACACCATGACTTGGCTTCAGCGGTCAAGAGGTGACTCTTTCTTCACTTTCGCACCATTCTGCTCCTTCATCATGAACAAGTCAATGAAGATGTGTCAATCTGCTTGAGATAGCAGCCAAACCTCCTTCATTCCATTCTACCACTTTAAAAGAAGAAAAAACGAAAATTGGATATGATTCTAAATACACTAGCATGGTCATGGCTGGAAAGCCCTTTCATTGTAGATCTACTTCATTCAGCTGACCTGGAACTAAACTACAGCATATTCCATGCATTGAGGGAGAAGTGAGATGGTGAAGATTAGCAGATTTTGAACAGTTTTTGTATTGTCTGCTGTAAAGTGTTACAAACCTTAGAACAAGGAGTTAAGTTCCCAAAAGCTCGACTGTACCCTGGAGTCACAATACTCAAAAAAAAAACCAGTCACAACACGACTAATTCCTCTATGAAAGGTGTAGACATCTTGTCTTTGTTTAAAATATCGAACATTTGTCTTGAGTGAAAACCAATATTATTGCTGTTGTTTAGCTCCAGGTCAGTCCTGATCAAGCAAACTTATGATCAAAGGTAGTTCATCCATGGCCTTCCTGTCGATTCAGAGATATCACAAACTAATGATTTGATGTTTACTTTTCTTTTCTAAACATAGAGTGTGATTTAAGTGAGAATTGGGTGCTGTTTCTTCAGGTAAAGTAACTAAACAGAATATTCCAGGTTGGTTTGTACTTAAACTAGTAGAAGAAATGAGAAGTTTCCAGTTATACATTTTGCCATTTATTTATTTTTAGTCCAGTGCGGCTTTTGCAGGGTTTCTGAGACTGGTGTGATTGGTTGCAAGTCGATGGCTGCAGGAAAAACATCTGCAAAGAAGGAATTAAAGATGGTTAGTGCAGGGCCTAGACATGGTAGAAGCAATATGGGTTCTGAGAGGAGGAGAGACAAGTGACTGAGGGCACCTAAGTAGATGTGACATACCTAAGTAGATGTGACATGAGATTATCCAGCTCCAAATAGTGGCTCTTGTAGAAAGAGGAGGGCAGTGAGGGAGAAAACAGTACATCTGTGGACCAGAGTTTGGCAGGTCAAGTCACCTTTCTTTGAATGCAGCTTAAAATCTTTGTGTATAGTGTAACAGCACTGTCCAAAAAGTGGTATCAGTGCCCCAATAAGGCGGCGAGCTGGCAGAAACGTTAACATGCCGGGCGAAATGCTTAGCAGTATTTCGTCTGCCGCTACGTTCTGAGTTCAAATTCCGCCGAGTACAGCTTTGCTTTTCATCCTTTCGGGGTCGATTAAATAAGTACCAGTTACGCACTGGGGTCAATATAATCGACTTAATCCGTCTGTCTGTCCTTATTTGTCCCTTCTGTGTTTAGCCTCTTGTGGGTAGTAAAGAAATAGGTATCAGTGCCCCATTATGGGCCTTATTTTAGCCTTGTAAAAAATTGATAGTTGTTGCCAGCTGAAGTCTTTTTTCTTTCAGTCATATTGAGAATGTTCATTTACCGTAAGAAGGACGAGGAAGCTTAGCATTTATAGTGATCTTCAGGCTTCTTGTGTTGTTCACAAACCAGAATTTATTAAAATAATGTTCCTTACGTACCAATAGACTTCCTAACAAGCTAAGCAAAGAAGAAAGCCTTTAATTAGTTTTACAATTGGTCTGCATTTTTCTGAGGTGAGTTTACAACAGTTCTGTTGTTTGGCTTGCATACCAATCAACTTCAGGTGATACTCTTGTGCTAAACCAGTGACAGAACTTGGAACCTTTATGTTACCAACTGCATCTGCTATTCTAACTACTGATGCATTTTATAAGTACTTAACCACTAGACTGATTCCTTTGTTGCCATCATTTCTGTTGAATGCATCATTGTTGGAGATGTCTTTTATTTTTTGGTTTAGTCGTTGGACTGTAGCCATGCTGGGGCACCACCTTAAAGTATTTTAGCCCCAAAAAATCAACCTTTTTTTTAAACCTGGTACTTATTCTTTCAGTCTCTTTTACCAGGTTACTAAGCTACAGGGATGTAAACAAACAAACACCAATTGCCAAGCAGTGGCAGGGGACAAACACTTACATCATCATCATCATCATCATCGTTTAACGTCTGCTTTCCATGCTAGCATGAGTTGGATGATTTGACTGAGGACTGGCGAACCAGATGGCTGCGCTAGGTTCCAATCTTGATCTGGCAGAGTTTCTACAGCTGGATGCCCTTCCTAACGCCAACCACTCTCGTTAGGAAGGGCATCTATTGGATTTAACTATATATATAAAGTTAATCCAAACATGAAAACACAACGCGAGGATGTGGAACAAGTATAGTGTTATTGGACACTCAGGAAAGGAAAGAAAGGAGGATTTAACGTTTTGAGCGGAGCTCTTCGTCAGAAACATAGGAAAAGGAAAGATCCAAGGAAGACTTTGGTTGGCCTAGGGCCATAGTAAAAAACACCCAAGGTGCCACACAGTGAGACTGAACCCTGAACCATGTGGATGGGAAGCAAACTTCTTACCCCACAGTCATACCTGTACCTAAAGTCTTTATTTTTTAATTGCAGTACTGCTCTGCTTTGGCCAGTGGTTAGAATAGCAAACCCAGTTATTAAATAAAGGATACTTCCTTTCTGGTTTTCTCTCCCACCCTTTCTCTAATTCTTCTCCTCTGCCCTTCACCATTCCCCCTCTCTCTCTCACTTTTCCTCCTTGACTCTATCTTTCTTTCTTCCACTTCCTTCCTAAAGATAAGACGTGCTTTTGCCTGTCTCTTCTCAAAGCTCATTTTCCCAGTGTTCACCACTTCACCTCGTTATGGCTTAACAGCCCTCACTGTTTGTTCTTACTGTCCTGTTTTTGTTACCACTTTAACCCTCCGCAAAAAATCCCAAATTTTATTTAATTTGCTTTGCGGGAAGGACTGTTTTAACAAAGTCGCGTCTTGTCCCTACCTTCGAAACATGGAGTAGATAAAACAGGGGACAACTGATGAAGGGATTGTTCTCTACTTTGCCTGTGTCGTTTATCTATTTGTTACTTTAGTTGTACAAAAAAAAAGTTTGTTTTCCATGCTCTTGTTTTTTATGTTCTCGTTTCTCAATTTGTTCACGTTTTTTTGACATCCTGTACCCATATATACATACATATATACATATATATGTAGGCATGTACATGTATATCTATCTATCTATCCGCTCAGTCGAAGTCGACTTTCGGTTACTCGATGGATCAGTGTTCTCCAGCCATTTCTATCCTGGGTCGCTTCTTTCAGATTGGCTATGGCCATTCCCGTGTCACTCCTGATGGTGTCAAGCCAGCGGGTTCTTGGTCGGCCTCTTCCTCTCTTGCCACTGACCATTCTGAGCATGATGTCCTTCTCCTGGGATTTTCTCCGCATAATATGACCAAAATATGCCAATCTATGTATGTGTGTATATATGCGTCGCCTTACTGGGACCCGTGCCGGTGGCATGTGTAAAAGATTCGAGCGAGGTCATTGCCAGTACCACTTGACTGGCCTCCATGCCGGTGGCACGTAAAAAGCACCCACTACACTCTCTGAGTGGTTGGCATTAGGAAGGGCATCCAGCTGTAGAAACTCTGCCAGATCAAGATTGGAGCCTGGTACAGCCATCTGGTTCGCCAGTCCTCAGTCATTTGTCCAACCCATGCTAGCATGGAAAGTGGACGTTAAACAATGATTATGATTATTATTTATATTATTAAATAAAGGACGCGGATTCAATCAGTAACTTAACTCAGAAATGTCATCTAAGGACTTGTCAGTAGATCTAAAGAATCCCTTTTATTCCGTATCAGTAGTTTAAGTGATCAACCTGAAGTTGTTGTTTTAACCTCAGCTCAACTCTGACCAAGCAGACTTCATTTCAAGCCTGATGATCCAGTCTTCTTTTAGGAGTTTGTAGGAATACAAGTATGTAATATTTCCTTGCTTTATATAAGAGGGTGAAAGTTATAGATAGATTTGACTACTACTCTTGCAGGTCAAGCAGCAGAATAGCTCTCCAATGTTCAACCTTAAGTTCTCTTGCAGCTATGCAGCTGATGCATCACAGCAACATGTACGTGCATCAGATCATAGAACCATGTGAGTTTTAAAGCACAACCACCTGTACATGTATTACATCACAATTTGTGTGACCATAACCCATGGCCTTTACCTGGGATGTAGCCAGTTCACTTATCCATACCTTTCCTTCTTTGAACACAAAACTCTGCTTGCGAAGACCTGTTGAGGCAAGTGAAATCGATCAATTAATCAATGGAAATTGTAGTTGTGATACCAGTGCTGGTGGCACGTAAAGAGCACCATCTGAACGTGGCCGTTGCCAGTGTCGCCTCGACTGGTTCCATGCCAGTGGCATGTAAAAGGCACCAACCAATCGTGGCTGTTGCCAACCTCGCCTGACCCCTGTGCCAGTGGCATGTAAAAAGCACCCACTACACTCTCGGAGTGGTTGGCGTTAGGAAGGGCATCCAGCTGTAGAAACACTGCCAGATCAGACTGGAGCCTGGTGGAGCCTCCTGGCTTCCCAGAACCCAGTCGAACCGTCCAACCCATGCTAGCATGGAGAACGGATGTTAAACGATGACGATGATGATGATGCTTGTATTACAACCTGTACATCTAGACAACCCTTACATGTGTTACAACACATATACATGGTCACATCACGGTAACATTTACTTGTATCGATTAACAGCAACAAGTACGTGTTACATCACGGCAACATGTCCATGAACAAGAGACCGTGAAAGGTCATGCCAGAGGTAAAACAAAAACAAACAAGCTCTGCTCACATCAACAAACTTCATTGTATCTCCTCCCCTAACACGAACAGCATACAACATGGTCTTTCCAAATCCGAGGCCTTATTATTAATGAGGATCTTCCATGGCAATAAAACAGAGGCGCAGGCGTCGCTGTGTGGTAAGAAGCTTTCTTCCCAAGCACATGGCTTTGAGTTCAGTCCCACTGCGTGGCACTTCTTGTTGTAGCCCCGGGCCGACTTGAGCTTCGTGAATGGATGTGGTTGACGGAAACTGAAAGAAGCCTGTCGTGTGTATGTGTGTGTGTGCTTTTATACACCACCACCGCTTTACACCTGGTATTGGTGTTTCCACCCCCGTAACTTAGCGGTTCAGCCGAAGAGGTCGATAGCATAAAAGTACCAGGATTTTTAAATGTTTTCTATGGACTAAAAATTCTTTAAAATGGAGCCCCACCATGGCTGTAGTCCAATGACTGAACTAAGTAAAAGGTAAAAAGATAATTTATCAAATTGGCCCTTGACAAAAACAAATAAATAAATAAATAAATAAAAGACGAGATGGTCATGACTGGAATATCTTTGATCATGTCTGTTGAATAAGATTGACCCGGGGACGACTACAGCAACCTTCCGTAATGTATAACTTACACGTTACACATGCAAAAAAAAAAAAAACCCTGCACGGGGTCACTGGTCCTGCTAGAAATAACAGCCAAATTTTTCTTCAGCTCACGCCCTGCCCTCTTGAAAAAGGACATATCGGATAATGCTGTATGGACCACACTAAACTAGTCTTGTCTGGAAAATATTTGGTAATAGGTTCGCACGATCCTGTACAGGGCGGGCGGCGCTGAACATGTATACGCACATGAATATAGACACGTCATACACACCTCCCTGTCTCTGACATTTGTTCACCTTGCTTCTTTCGCACTGTGTATATTACTTTATCCGCAAACAAACCTGCTATCTTTTATTCACGACTGCTCTACATCGGTTCAGGGTGTTCTAAAATTAATTTAACTAATTATTAATTACCATTCTTCCTAATTATCGTCGTTATTTTAATTGCTGGTTATACACAGAGCTAGAAATGAATCCCGTAAATATCTGTAGTTGCTTTTATGGCCTAGTATTTAGTACGTAGTATAAATATTTGATTATCTTTAAGGTACATTAATATTATTTTATATTATTATTATTATTACGATTATCTCTTCATTATTTTATCATTTTCACTATATACTAAGTTTTAGAAAGTAAGGGTGTCACTCAAACGAAATTTTTTTATTTCGATACGTAGAATAAAAGTGCTGGCTTTGTATTGGGTGAAGTCAACTTCCGGTAAGTCTGTCGACATAATTCGAGACGGACGTAGTTTTGATCTCTGTCGCTTCTCAATTCACTTTTCTCTTCATTTTTATTTTCTCAGAACAGACGGTTCTACTTGGCAGATTCAAGTCGTCTGTCTACACAGGAAATAACGCTGGCGAAAGGACGTGCTATGACAGTTTCGTGGATGCTGAGATGGTGCCTGGTATCTTCGTTCGGTCTCTCTCTGCTGCTCGTTGCCACATCTTCTAACGCGGAGTCGGTTCCGCTGGAACCAGGAATCAAGGACGATGCGGGACCACCGGGCTCCAACAAGCACAAACTGGGGGTGTCACACACCGTCGACAAAACGGGGCCCCTCGGAACACAGAAAGAGGCCGAAGCGATAGGATCAACTAATTTGGGCTTCATCCATGCCTTTATTGCTTCCCTGTCGGTCATCATAGTGTCCGAATTGGGAGACAAAACCTTCTTCATTGCGGCTATAATGGCCATGAGACATTCCCGGGTAACAGTGTTTTTGGGAGCGATGGCAGCCCTGGCACTTATGACTGTTTTATCTGCCATTCTCGGTTTTGCTACAACAATTATCCCTCGGAAATACACCTTCTACATCTCTTCGTTGCTCTTCGCTATATTCGGTCTGAAGATGCTGAAGGACGGTTACGAAATGTCCGCGGACGATGGCCAGGAGGAGTACGAAGAAGTGCAAGCCGACCTGAAGAAGAGAGAGGACGAAATGCAGAAGGCCAGCTACTCTCAGGACGTAGAGACTGGCATCATTCGAACCCCCGGTCGGCGGTGGCTGACCGGGTTAATATCTACGATATTCCTGCAGGCCTTGACTCTGACTTTTCTGGCCGAGTGGGGGGATCGATCCCAGGTGACGACGATTATTCTGGCGGCTCGTGAGGATATTTATGGTGTTATAATTGGTGGTGTCTTGGGACACTCTCTTTGTACCGGACTAGCTGTGATCGGTGGCCGGATAATAGCACAGAAGATTTCTACAAGAACTGTCACATTGGTTGGAGGGGTCGTATTTATCATGTTTGCCCTTTCTGCTTTGGTTATAGGTCCTGAGTGATAACATATAGTTATTGATATATATCACTGTATATTTATGTATATATTTGTATGTATGTATGTGCGTGTGTGGTTCACACCATCTATTACATTTCACTGACCTTTATTATTATTAGTTCTTTTTGTTCTTTTTTAGCAAAATCATTTATAAAAATGTTTCTTCATAATTAGACTTATGTCCAGTATATTCCATATCAAAGATCTATAAAATTATAGGCATAAGAGAAACTAACAAGAAACAGGTGTAACTATATATACCCTAACCCATTACCTCTCAGTACCATTTCGAGATTTTTTTTTTATCATCAGAATAATGTGAAGAATGTGGGACCACAATAACAAGAGAATTACAGTGTATACACACACATTAATTATATACTATTCACAAACAACAGTACACCAATATATACTCATAATTAATACCGAAAATTTTCCATTCACACACGTTTGTTACACACACCAAATGTATATTGTTTGTATACAATAAGTTGAGATTTTATAACTGGATAACCTTGCTTGCAGCGAGATGGGTGGTCGAGAATAATATATATATATTAAAGTACGTGTTTGAATCTACAAGCAGGAAGAAAAAAGTCTGCGCATTTGCGTAGATAAATATATTTTACTTTTGGAAGTGTGTTTTTTTACATATGGGCTTGCGGGAACCTTTGAAGTAATATACATACATATACACGGTACACATACACCGAGTAAAAAATTTCAGTTATCTCTTTCTTTCACACATTACTCTCTCTGTCTCTTCACAGACACTAACAGAAGCACTTCACTTACACAACATACTGTCTGTCTCCCACACCCCATCAAACACACACACACATGTACATCAATGCTTCACATGCACGGTAACTTCAAAAGAACTTCCCTCGTCATACAATCGCTTTCTCTTAGTCTCTTTCGCTCTCATTACTTCAAAAGTTCCCGCAAGCCCATATGTAAAATAAAAAAAATTTTTTACGGAAATCGACGGAAAGGTCTACTGGAGACGAAAGATCGCCGATTTATTATTTTTTTTAAAGGAAGAGAAATGTCCTTCCAGCGTTTTTTCCACGCACTTCCTCTCTCTCTCTCTCTCTCTCTCCAATTCTAATTCTGAAGTGAAGCGTACGAGCGCAACTGATGCAATGGGTGGAGGTTATATTTTGAAAACCACTTGGGTCGTAAATCCTAATGGGGGGGCCTGGTGCTTTACGTCAATTACTACCTTGTCAGGTTGCTTGGCTTCGTTTCGAACCGTTCTGTCGTTGGTTGAGAAACTCATTGTGTTTATTGAATATAGTTTGAATAGCCTTCAATAACTCTGTTCACTTAACCCCCAAACAAGTCTTTGAAGGCAAATGGCACATCCCCAATAATTTGGGGCAAATGTTAACGTTTTATTCAAATATTTAATATTTGTGTGAAAAACGGCCTTCTTTTGACTTTTCTCTCGCTTTTTTTCTATTTTTATCCACTCTTTCAATACAATGGGTGTTACTCTGCTTGCGAACATACTACTAACACGTTTGTGTGTGTGTGTCATATATATATACACAAAATACTTTCACACGTCTACTTATATATATATGTTTGCTTGAAGATTATTACAATTGTTCATATTTTTATCAAAAGAAAAAGAAAAATTATTATCCATAAATCAATTTCATGAAAACCATAAAGTGTATTTTAGTTCTGTGTTTATATTAGGGTTTTAGTCTCGAGTCCCGACGGCTGGCCTGGAATAAGGGGGGATGATGTCAATCAAAGCTCGACGCAAAGTGCCCCACCCCCCGTCACCAGTGTATACCAATTAGCTCATCTATTTACAGTTACAAAAACACCTTGTCACGTTGTCTCAATTCCCCCCCCCTTTCCACCCCACCACCCTCCGTACCCGGTTCGTCAGTGTTTGGGTTTGTAGTGGTCGGCACATAAGGATAGACACTCAGGGAAACGTTTTGTTTATTCAATGCTATTTTTACTACTGACTTTTTCTTTTTATTAATTATTGGTTTTTTTTTTTGTTTTTTTGTTAGAATGATAATGAAATGATAACATCCAAAGTTTTTTTTTCTCTCAGATGACAATGCTGGTGGTGGATTTTGAAATAAAACGTGGGAAGTAGCATATAATGTGTTAAACAAGGTAGTAACAGTTGTAACCCAAGTCTGAGGCGTGTGTATAATAATAATAATAATGCCAGTGACTTCACATTGGCGCTTTATGAACGAGATAGCGTTGTGGGTTATAGAATTCCCAACTGCTTCACTGTATACAAATACAACGATGGTGTTATACAAGTGGTTCTTGACTGCAGTAATCTAGAGTTCTTTTACTGTCAACTCGTACTGACACAATCTTGAGTTACTCAAATTTACACTCACACACACACAACATTTCAAGAATTATTTTTGTTGTTAATGAAAATTTTCTTCACAAACTTTAGATATTACCAGACGTGTGTAACCATTTCATGTCTTTGGTCTGTATATTATTGAAGTAATTCCCACATAGATATATACAAGTTGATTATTCTCACATGGTACACATTTTTTGTGGCAAAATGTGGACCTTAAGCAGCATTTTAGGGTCATTTCTATATGGTAGACCAAGGGTCATTTCTACATTGGTAAACCTCTGCTGTGCTAAGCTGTGATCATTTTGATTAAAGGTTTACCATAAAATGCAAGCACGTTGTTGATCTGAAGTGAAGGTTTAGTTCATGCGTGATCGTCAGTTGTGTGACCCAAGGTAATTAATTCTGTGATCATAAAATATGTGAAACTAACCGAATTCTGTATTTCTTTGAAGTTTCAACAAATTCTTTATATTTTGTTTATTAAGCACTTCTCCTTGTATCTTGTACTTTATTTGCCATATGTCTGTAGGAAGGTTGTGGCACCAAAAATCTGATACTTGATCAACAGAAGTGATTAATGATCCAGAGAGGAAAAAGGCCAATATTTTAATTCCCTGTGGCTTAGATAAAGTAGTCTGATCACAAGATGGTTTTATTAAATTTTGAGCTGAGGTTATACCATGTAGAGAAGATCCATTAAGGCAGCTTCATGCATGCTGTTGACTTGATATGTGCACCCATATTTTTTACTCTGATAGACAGGGCATCCGAGTTACCTGCAGCCAGTCACTCATTGCTAGATTTAAGGAAGGGCAATATCCAATATCTTTCTTGAACCTGTTTGACTAGCCTTGAGAAAAATAACTGAGTGGGGTTCGTGTTAAACTGTTGCCGGTTTGTGGATAAAGAGGAAATGTAGGTTGGGAGAGAGTTTTTGGATAGGAAAAATTAGACAAAGAATATTTTTATCTACTTCTGAAGGATGTCATTTTTCTGTTTCACAATTCAATAGGTTCTATGTTGCAAAAGCTTCTTGTCTTAATTAAAATAGTATTAACTCCCAATGTGTTGTACAACTGTTTTGTCAACAACTTTCCAACCATACAGCTTAGTTAAAGCAATAGTAATAATAATGATAATAATCAAAAGATAGTATTTGTAGAGAATAAATTTTTTTATTGTTTCTAATTGTAGACAAGTTAATTCTGATTTCACAACTAACCAACTACATCTATGTTCATATGTATAAATGTTCTGAAGCAATAGTGATCTCAACCAGTGGGCAGCTTCTAGGTTCCCTAAATTCATCATAACTTGCCCTCGCACTATACCAGAGCTAACTACCATCTTCACTATGCAGCAATATTTATATATATTGTAAAATAAACATTTGTAAAAAAAAAAAAAGAAAAAATCTCATTCATTTACAAAGTATTCTTGGTATTTCTTTTGTATTTCTGTTTAAATTTTTTTGTTCATGTTTAAAAATTGAATTGCTAATGATAATGATGTTCAATAATTATGATATTGTTGATATGAAATTTTATAGTTTTCTACTAGTTATATTGCATGTGCGTCATTATGAAATTGTAATTAGTAATCAGTGAACTCTTTGTACTTTGATGGTAGCATGGATATTGGACGTCTCTGTACAAGCAATATCAGGAAGGGTTATATACGTTACAGTCTCTAAGGATAATGGTTTCAGAGAAAGAGGATTTGAGAGGCATCAATGCAGAGGGAATGATAGTTACTGTATTTGCCAGTGTATAAGACATTATTTTTTATTTGTAAATGTCTCAAAAAATTGCTTTGCAGCTGTATTCTGGATGAGACACTAAGTGTTGTAGGCTAGGGGCTGGATATCCATAAGTCTACTGAGCACAATCATCATCATCATTGTTTAACGTCCGTTTTCCATGCTAGCATGGGTTGGACGGTTCAACTGGGGTCTGGTAAGCCATGAAGGCTGCACCAGGCTCCAGTCTTATCTGGCAGTGTTTCTACAGCTGGATGCCCTTCCTAACGCCAACCACTCCGTGAGTGTAGTGGGTGCTTTTTACGTGCCAGGGGAGGCTGGCAAACGGCCACAATCGGTTGGTGCTTTTACGTGTCAAAAAAATTAAAGTATTTTGTGCATTATAATACTAATTTATTGCACATAAATTATAAGACCAATTGAGAAGCACTGGTCTAAATGAAGATTCTTCCAAAACGAAAGTAATGTTAAACTCTGTGTACCTGTCAGCTGTTTGCAATGAGTGGATGACAAAACCATAGCAACGATGCCTGGTGTTGCTTGCAGTAACACAAAGCATTATTGCTGCCAAAAATATGAATTATATATCCTCTATGGCACTTCTATTGACCAAAATATTAATAACTATGCGGTTAATCTGAAGATAAACTGAAATAACAGTGCACGTATAATGAAGTTTATAAATGATAAATCTATGGTTTTGTACTTAATTCCAATATACTGTCACATTGTATTTACATGCATAGAATCATACACTTTCCTTTGCAAAACCGCTTTAATTTAAATGTCTTTCAGTTAGTATGGGGTACATTATAAAATTGGTTTTTCCTCAAAATATACTTGTAAGATAGGGATGCATCTTATATGCTGGCAATTAAAGTAAATAGTAACTAGTAATTGATGAAGGTTTTTTGATAGGCAGAGATAGCAGAACTAAAAGGAATGAGGAAGAAAAACTCTTTTGAAAACTGGTGGCATAAACTAAGGAATGTGTAGGGGCTTGATTTTAATACTTGCAACTGCCCACAAGGAAACCAAAGGGCCAGGAGATGGTGTTAAACCATGCAATGTTAGGCCTACCCTTAGCTTTAAAAAAAAAAAAAAAAAAGGAAGGAAAAATGTTGTGACAACATTAACACTAAAGAGGTTTCCTTACTGGACTTGAAACCTCCTCTGGCCTGGTCATTTACATTTCAGAGTGGCCAGAACACTTCGAGTATGACATTAGTCGTCAGATGTTCATTAGGTTTTATACTGTATGCCAACACTTTGGTTATGAATTCATACACATAAAATAGGCGCAGGAGTGGCTGTGTGGTAAGTAGCTTGTTTACCAACCACATGGTTCCGGGTTCAGTCCCACTGCGTGGAACCTTGGGCAAGTGTCTTCTACTATAGCCTTGGGTCGACCAAAGCCTGGTGAGTGGATTTGGTAGACGGAAACTGAAAGAAGCCCGTCGTATATATGTATATATATATATATATATATGCGTGTGTGTGTTTGTTTGTACCCCTAGCATTGCTTGACAACTGATGCTGGTGTGTTTATGTCCCCGTTACTGAGCAGTTCGGCAAAAGCGACTGATAGAATAAGTACTGGGCTTACAAAAGAATAAGTCCCGGGGTCGAGTAGCTCGAATAAAGGCGGTGCTCCAGCATGGCCGCAGTCAAATGACTGAAACAAGTAAAAGAGAGAATATAAGATTGTGCCTTTCAGCAAAACCCTTTCATCAATGCTTTTGATAGCAACTTGCCTGACACCAACTTTGGTTCTATGCTGCAAACTTACTGATTTCAAGTGATTTAAATTAAAAATCTTTCATCAAAATTTCTTATCAATTTGCTTCAAACTTCAGGTTAATAGGGAAAAAGTTATTTCAATAAATTCATTATTTTCCAAATTAATAGGGGAAAAAAACAGCATATTTCAACAGAAAGACATTAACAAAAGGAGTTTTTTTTTTTTTATGCTAAGTGAGAAGATGAAGGGCAACACAGGTAACCCCTTTTCAGAGTCCCTGAATCTGTTGAAGGGAAGTCATCCTGAGATCTGATTCAGGTGATTATGCTAAAAAGGATGATGGATTGAGTCCAAGTACATAATAATCATCATTAGCATCTGTTTTCCATTCTGGGATGAGTAAGATGGTTTGACCAGAACTGGAAAACCAGAAAGCTGCACCAGGCTCCAGTTATCTGTTTCGGCTTGGTTTCTATGGCTGGATGCCCTTCCTAACACCAACCACTTTACAGAGTGTACTGGATGCTTTTTACATGTCACCAGCACTGACCACGACTACAATTTCACTCAGCTTGATGAGTCTTCTAAGGCTCAACAAATCGCCAAAGGACTCAGTCATTTGTCATTGCCTCGGTGAGACTTGGCATCCGAAGATTACACTTCACCATTTCTTCCTGGGTCTACCTCTTCCACAGGTTCCCTCCACAGTTAAAGATCAGCTGTCTCTCACACACCACATCTGATGCCTCATATCCATTTTTTTCTCTTAAGATGCTTACATTCTGTTGTGTGTGCATACTGACATTGTATGTCCTCTGTAGTCACAGACTACTCTGCATGTTCCACTCATCTACTGATTGGCCTTGTGATGTGTTGAGGTTAACCTCAACACATCTCAATAGCAATGTTCCACCTTCGAATGAGAACATGTATCCCTGCCCCATAAAATTCTGTTGACTGTTCTTTGAGCCACTTCTTCATTGCCTCCACGCTCAACAAATTTAGCGCCTTCAGACTATCATCTCTTCGGCGCCATGAAAGAAGGTTTGTGAGGCAAACATTATTCCAGTGACGTGGAAAAGAAAACTAGTGAAGTGGCTCAAAGAACAGCCAACAGAATTTTACGGGGCAGGGATACATGCTCTCATTCAAAAGTGGAACATTGCTATTGAGAGAAATGGTGACTATGTTGAAAAGTAGGGATGTGATCCACAGATGACCAGCTTCATTTTGATGTAGGATACATGTTCCTGTGTTGGTAATTATACTTATCCTAAACAAAATGGCATTATTTTTTGAATCACCCTCATACGTAAATGAATCTAAGGGTTCTGGTATCCAATGTTAGGGCAGGGGCAAATGGTTTCGATCAGTGCATTTTTGTTTTGACACCTTGGTGCTCACTGAAGGACATTGACAGCCCAGCATGGCATTTGAACTTTTTGTTATATTTGCTGTTACATCTTATTTGGGGAGAAGAGGATTTCAATTGCCACAATATTTACTTCAAGGTTTATTGTGTCAATTTACTTTGGAGAATCGCAAGCAAAGTTGGAAATATTTTGTCTGAACAGTAGTTGGTTGAGGTACTACTTGAGAACAGTGGTCCCGGTGCGCGTACTCGCGCATCCGTGCTAGCTAGTCGTGACTAGTCGATCCTTATTTTGTATTTTTGTGTTATTTACTTTGTGTTTTATTTACTTAGTTTAGCAAAAATTATTTACTTTGTGTAAAAAAATTATTTATTTTGTGTTTTATTTACTTTGCTAGGTAGTCGTAGGATCGTCTAGTCACGACTAGCTAGCGCGAGTACGTGAGTGCCCGCACCAGAACCACTGTATGCTAGTAGTACCATTGTTTGAACCCCCAAAATTATATGAGAATGGCTCAGTTGCGTACCTGCCAGTTCATTGCTATTTTACTCTTCTCAATATTTTAGAAAATACCAAATGATCCACAGGTGTTTTTTATAGGATAAATACCAGATTAATGCAAACAATTTGCTACATACATAAATCTATATATTTATATAAAGAACAGCTGTGGTATATGAGAAAGTTAAACATTAATGGCAGTCTTTCATTGGGCTTTGGCCGTCGAGGATTATTGTGGATTAAGTCTCCAATGTTACAATTGGCACCTATTTCATGGTTCTCATAAGGTATGAAATGCAAAGGTACGAGGTAACTAAATTGGTGAACACTGCAAGGTATTTCTGTTCAAATGTAGCCCTGTACCAGTGCTCTGTAACCTTTTTTCACTTGCAGTACACTTATATTCTTTTCAAAATTCGGCAGAACACCTGAACTAAAACTATAACAAAAAGTATAGGGGAAAAAATAATGTTCAGGTTACACTATGGTGTACCAGTTGTGGAGAACTGCCCTATATCATCATCATTGTTTAACGTCCGCTTTCTATGCTAGCATGGGTTGGACGATTTTGACTGAGGGCTGGCGAACCAGATGGCTGCACCAGGCTCCAATCTTGATCTGGCAGAGTTTCTACAGCTTGATGCCCTTCCTAATGCCAACCACTCCGAGAGTGTAGTGGGTGCTTTTACGTGCCACCAGCACAGGAGCCAGTCAGGCAGTACTTGCAAAAACACACTCACACCATCTATATAGGGTGCAAGGGGTATTTGAGGGTACATAATGATTGGTATATTACTCTCTCCAAACCAATTAAAAAGTTGGTTAATGTTTACAAGTACACCAGCACGAAAAATCGACTTTAGTTTTCGATGACAGAGATTCTGAATATTGCCAAAAACCATGTTTTCGAAATTTTCAATTCCCCCTCCCCACCCCAAATTTTTTAATTTTAACTTTTTTCGAATTTTTTTTTTTTTTTTCAATCTACATGGGAAAATAGGGAGATTAGAAATATGGGAAAAAGTGAATAATTAATTTCAATTTTTCTATGAGGAAACTCCAAAATTGATTCATACATCCCCTTCGCCATTTCATTCCGCTATTTAAAGCCTACTATATGTATGAGAGCTGTCCAAATGTGAACATAAGTGAGGGTCCAACCATTCTTCTTGGTAGCAGTTAAGAATATGAAGACTGAAAGCCCCTTGTCCATCAGGAATTACTTCTAAAGGACAAAATATGTGGCATAAGGATATAGCCAAATTTTGGGGGTTTTGGAAAATTCACTGGAGTTCAATTCGTCTTAACTTTCAAGAAAATGGATATTTTTAAATGAAATTCTCTACAAGCGATGGACTTGTTCAGACACACCTGCGAGTGGGAAACGGTTCTCAAAAATTACCTCCAATTGTTTCCCCCAAAATTCCTATGTCCTCGGAATCTACATAATCTGAGGTATATTTGTAGAGAATTTCATTAAAAAATATCTATTTTCTTGAAAGTTAGGACGAATTGAAGTGGACCCCAGCGAATTTTCTAAAATTCCCCGCTAAAACACTGCCCCCCCCCCCCAAAAAAAAAATTTTGTATATTCAGAATCTACATGGTATAACACATTCATAGAAAATTTCACTAACAATTATCCATTTTCCTAAAAGTTAGGATCATCCCAAGTTGAGGAGGTGTCGGGGAAAGGAGCAGAAATTTATAGTTATGCCCAGTAATATACCAAAATTTCATGAAACACGCTTGATATTCAATCAGGGTCTTTTTATGTGGGTCAATGATTCACTCAATATTTTTCTTATCCAAATGATGACAGCATCCATAGACAGACTATAGAAGGGTGATGGATGTTCATCAAGAAGAAGAAAGGTGACATTGTGGAGTTATTCCTTTACTTGTTTCAATCACTTGACTGTGGCCATACTGGAGCACCGCCTTGAAGGGCTTGAGTCAATGAAACAGCCCCTTATTTTTGAAGCCTAGTACTTATTCTATTGTTTTTTTTTTGCCGAACCACTAAGTTATGGGGATGTAAACGCCGTAACATTAGTCAAATAAAGGGTTGGGTTCAAAATTCCACCAGAATACAGGATGAAGGCTGGAGAGTACATCAGCCGAGACATGATGAGGATACCTATCTCTCCGTTGCAAATAATGTAATGCAACTGCGGTTATAAGCAGTGACGGGATGTCAAACACAAAGACACATAGATACAGCTATAGGCCGACTTCGAAGTTAGGAAGCACCACCAAGTTGGAATTTTTCCATTTTGATGGAGATATTTCAGATTTCTTTTCACAGTGCCCTTGGAAATGATTTGGAGTATCTCTTTTACAAAAAACTTATCTTCCCTTCTCTGGAAAAATTGTTGTCAATTTTGTGGACACTATGCACTTAAATTCCAGGCATTATATACAGGTTTCTGTGCCACCGACTTTGAATGATCATAACTTTCAGAAAAATGGATATTTTTCAATGAAATTTTTTACGAATATGTGTTATATCATGTAGTTTCCGGATATACAAACTTTTTTTTTTATGGGTGGGGATACACATGAACAAAGTTCCATGAAGTTTTTATTCTTTCTGAATGAAGAACAGCATATTATCAAATATTGTGTTTGCTTCTATCAAAACCGTTCATTTGCACACACAAACAACGCAAGCTGTTCATTTTCACTTTCAGACAGCAGGATGGGGTGGCAAGGGGTGTATGAATCAATTTTGGAGTTTCCTCCAAAAAAATTCGATTTTAATTATTTTTTCTTCCATATTCTTAATCTCCATATTTTCCCACATAGATTGAAAAAAAAAAATTCTAAAAAAAAAAGTTAAAATTACAAAATTTTGGGGTGTGGAGGGAGAATTGAAAATTTTGAAAACCTGGTTTTTGGCATATTAAGAATGTCCGTCATCGAAAACATAGGAATCCACTGAAAAAATGTTAGCATTTAAACTGGCCGTATCTGGCCAAAATATTCTACCTGTTTTATGTTCAAACCAACCATATCTGGCCTCTCACCTTACCCATCAATGTCATTCTTAAACTATACAACCACATCCTCGAAATCTCTAAACTACAAGATAATGCATGATTAATTCAAAACAATTAATAAGCATTTCATTTGATAGACTGATCTGAACGCTAAAGGGTTACTCCTAGTTCTACTCCGATTTGATATAGACCTGATCAAAGGTCTTCCAGTCATGACTCACAACATTGTTTATTCAGATACTGGCACCTGTGCTGATGGCATGTGTAAAAAGATTCGAGCGAGGTTGTTGCCAGTACCATCTGACTGGCCCCTATGCCGGTGGCACATAAAAAGCACCTACTGCACTCTCAGAGTGATTGGCGGCAGGAAGGGCAACCAGCTGTAGAAACTCTGCCAGATCAAGATTGGAGCCTGGTACAGCCATCTGGTTTGCCAGCCCTCAGTCAAAATCATCCAACCCATGCTAGCATGGGAAGCGGACATTAAATGATGATGATGAGTTTAGCTAAAATTACATTATCTTATGTGTGTGTGTTTTTTTTTACAACATTAAGGTGTGATTTAAGGGGATTTGGTTGTTATTTCTAACAGATCATGTAACCACATGAAGATTCCATCACTTTTTGCTATATGCTCACATAATGCATGTGATGAAGAGGATGGCGGAGAATGTTGCATATTCGCCATGGTAGGAAGTGGTTTGGTTAGATCACAGGATGTTGAACCTCACTGATGAGAGGATGTCTGGTAATACGCAGGGTGACTGACCTGCCCAACTCATTTGCAACCTAAGAAAATAAACATTGACATGAAAGCAATGATGTCCATCCATGATGATGATAATGTTTTAGTTGCTAAAGATTTGATTGTTACATTGTGTAAGTAAGGCACCCAGAAACTTCCTCCTTGGCTCATATTACTCTTTTACTCTTTTACTTGTTTCAGTCATTTGACTGCGGCCATGCTGGAGCACCGCCTTTAGTCGAGCAAATCGACCCTGGGACTTATTCTTTGTAAGCCCAGTACTTATTCTATCGGTCTCTTTTGCCGAACCGCTAAGTGACGGGGACGTAAACACACCAGCATCAGTTGTCAAGCAATGCTAGGGGGACAAACACAGACACACAAACACACACACACATACATATATATATATATATATATACATATATACGACAGGCTTCTTTCAGTTTCCGTCTACCAAATCCACTCACAAGGCATTGGTCGGCCCGGGGCTATAGCAGAAGACACTTGCCCAAGATGCCACGCAGTGGGACTGAACCCGGAACCATGTGGTTGGTTAGCAAGCTACTTACCACACAGCCACTCCTGCGCCTATTTTAAGATTGACTAGTGTCTATTCAAAGGAATTTAGCTGCTACTTTTAGCAAAGCAAGTGGATGCAGACATGCTCTGTCGGTGTCATCTAGGCCAGTAATATTTCAAAGATAGGAATGTTGTGAGTTTAACTGCTAAAGTAATTGGTGCAAGTTATTTCGTAAATATTTACTGAAGGAGATTTAGCTCGTACATTGAATTAATTTGAGAGATTACTTAAAAGTTCCTCTACCTATTTGCCTTGGTCTCTTTTCAATCTAGTCAGTTTGGTAGTTTAGTGAGATTTTGAACTGATGGATGAATTGCTCTGGTTACATAGATGCTAACTCACAAACTGATGGAATCCTAGTTTAGTACAATTGTAATTATTTGGTCATTTTATCTCTTCTGTCCCTAAGAGGTTTGATAGTATAATTAGGGCCCTAGACAAAATATACCGTTACCTCCAAATCATCATCATCATCATCGTTTAACATCCGCTTTCCATGCTAGCATGGGTTGAATGATTTTGACTGAGGGCTGGTGAACCAGACATCCGCACCAGGCTCCAATCTTGATCTGGCAGAGTTTCTACAGCTGGATGCCCTTCCTAATGCCAACCACTCCGAGAGTGTAGTGGGTGCTTTTTATGTGCCACCAGCACAGAGGCTAGTCAGGTGCTACTGGCAACGCCCTCGCTCAAATCTTTTTACTGGTACTTAATTTGTCGACCTCGGCGGAATTTGAACTCAGAACTTAACGGCTGACGAAATACCGCTAAGCATTTCACCCGGCATGCTAACATTTCTGCCAGCTCGCCACCTTATCTATACCTATACCATAACAAAATAAGTTTGAGATTCACTGCTTTAACATATTTAATCCAGCACGACTACAAATATTTTAAGACCTGAGTAGAGTCAATTTTGTAATGATACTGGTATTTTACCAGTGATAGTCAAACTGGAATCCAGTAGAATATGAATCCAAAACCATACTGAAGAACTGCAATGTGATGCATTGGACCAATTCCTCACTTGTAAAAAAAATTTTTTTTATTCTGAAGGAGGGAGAAAATTAGGAAGTTCAGCCTTCATTGACAGTTGATTTGGGATTATACAACAATTGTGAAGAGAAATAATCTCCATTGCTTGTAGCTTTTTAATTTGCTACATTTTTATGACCTGTGCTGAGTAGGAAAATATTTAAAAGTGGCTTTCATTGCCCTTGTTTTGCTTAGAAATGATTGTTACAAGTGACGATGAGGTTAGCTTATGATATTGTCATATTTAATTGCCATAAATCATATCAAATTCAGAGTAAAAAACTTGTAGATGTAAGTAATTTTTCCATTATTAAGCAATGTTTGGAACTGAATAAAATGTCCTCATATAAAAATATGAAGGGAGGTTTTAACTTCAGTATGAATATCTAAAAAGATGCCAGTGCCACGTTGACTGGGTTCCGTGTAGGTGGCACATAAAAAGTACCAACTGATCGTGGCCGTTGCCAGCCTCCCCTGGCACGTAAAAAGCACCCACTACACTCTCGGAGTGGTTGGCGTTAGGAAGGGTATCAAACTGTAGAAACACTGCCAGATGAGACTGGTGCAGTCTCCTGGCTTCCCAGACCCCGGTCGAACCGTCCAACCCAGCATGGAAAATGGACGTTAAACAATGATGATGATGATTCTATATTTGAGAATTTGAGGTTGTGGTCACAGGTTGGTTGGTATGAAAATGATAAAAGAAAGGACACATTGGCTTTGAATAATAACATAGACCTAGATACACAATGTTGGAAAATTAGATGGGATGTTCACGATTGGAATGCCTTTGGTTATAGGTTTGCTTGATCAAGGTTTGCCTGAACCTAAACACCAATAAGTTGGGCAATGTAGCTGTAGATACACTATGTCAAAAAAAAAAAGATAGGATGCACTATTGGAATGATTTTGAATATGGGAATTAGCCGGATCAGGACTGACCTGGAGCAATCCAATTGTCATCATCATCATCATCATCGTTTAACATCCGTTTCCATGCAAGCACGGGTTAGACGGTTCGACTGGGGTCTGGGAAGCCAGGTGGCTGCACCAGGCTCCAGTCTGATCTGGCAGTGTTTCTACAGCTGGATGCCCTTCCTAACGCCAACCACTCTGAGAGTGTTGTGGGTGCTTTTTACGTGCCACCAGCACAGGTGCCAGGGGAGGCTGGCAGTGGCCATGATTGGTTGGTGCTTTTTACGTGCCATCGGCACAGAAGCCAGTCGAGGCGGCGCTGGCATGGCCACAATCGGTTGGTGCTTTTTACATGACACCGGCACAGAAGCCAGTCAAATCAGCGCTGGCATCGGCCACGTTCGGATGGTGCTTTTTACATGCCACAGTGACCTCTGGACCATATTATCTAATGTGTTCATTTCTTAGATGGAAGTGTATAATTTGAAGAAATTTGGTTGCTATTTCTTGCAGGTCAAGCTGTTACTGAATCTTCCTTAAAATTCGAAAATTAATAAACAAGGAAGTTAACTGGAGTGAATCAGTTGAATTATTTTTAGACAACGCAGACAATATAATTTGGATTGGTGACATGTGTATACACGTAGGCTATAAAGTAACCTGCTAGCTACTTTAAGTGGACATTATTTGACTGCCAAGTGGACAGGTAAATGGGTGTTGGTGTCAATGGTGAAAGGCTGAACATATCTAGCTTTCTAATCTCACTAAATCATCACACCTGGATCAAGTCTAAAGACTTACCAACGGTTGATTGGTTACGACTGTTAGCTGCTACTATTTTATTGGTATTGTCCCACCCCACCCTCGCCATCATTGTTGTTGTTACTGCTGTTGTTACAGTAACACAATCTTCTTTACAATATTTACTTTCAAGTTCAAATAATATATATGTTTGAACAATATATATCATTATCATTATCATCATCATTGTCGTTTAACGTCCGTTTTTCCATGCTAGCATGAGTTGGACGGTTCAACCTGGGTCTGGGAAGCTAGGAGGTTGCACCAGGCTCCAGTCTGATCTGGCAGTGTTTCTACAGCTGGATACCCTTCCTTAATGCCAACCACTCCATGAGGAGTGTAGTGGGTGCTTTTTACGTGCCACCGGCACAGGTGCCAAGGGAGGCTGGCAACGGCCGCGATCGGTTGGTGGTTTTTACGTTCCACCGACACAGGAGCCAGTCAAGGCGGCGCTGGCATCGGCCATGTACGGATGGTGCTTTTTAGGTGCCAAAGTAGGCTGGCAATGGCCACGATCAGTTGGTGCTTTTTACGTGCCACAATTACAATATTTACTTTCAAGTTCAAATAATATATATGTTTGAACAATATATATATATATAAATTAATATAGGCACGTGTGAAATGTGTTACCCAAAAGGAAAACTATAATTGTCACGAAATAAGACTAAGGTGCCAGAACGACTACATTGCTAGAAATAAGAACTAAACAGTTCTTATGCTGTTGTTTAAAGTACATAATTGTAGACATGTGTACTAACAGGGTCTGTAATAGCCCCAAAAACGCTGGTCATGAATTCCCTATACTGATTGGTCAGTTTCAGGCATTGATGAGGCTACAGAATTAGCCAAAGCTGATTGATCACTACAGGGAATTCTTGACCAGTGTTTTTGGGTGATTACAGTCCCTGTCAGTGCATATCATCATCATCATCGTTTAACGTCCGCTTTCCATGCTAGCATGGGTTGGATGGTTTGACTGAGGGCTGGCGAACCAGATGGCTGCACCAGGCTCCAATCTGATCTGGCAGAGTTTCTACAGCTGGATGCCCTTCCTAACACTTGCAATGACCCCACAGGTGCCAGTAAGGTGATGCTGGTAATGATCCCGCTTGAATGGTGCCTCTTACATGCCACCGGCACGGAAGCCAGTTAGCTGCTCTGGCAACGATCATGTACTTTAACTACAGCATTAGAGCTTTTAAGCTCTTATTTCTAGCAATGTAGATGTCCTGACACCCTAGACATATTTAGTGAAAATTATACACACACACACACACACACACATATATGTATGTATGTATATATTTGGGTCTAAGTATATAGAAATTGAGTCTCACTGTGCATGCATTTTATGGATTTTTCTCTCAGACCAGAAATCTAATATTTCACACCTGGCCCTTCATATGAGAAGATTATTTTCAAATGAGAAATGTAGAGAGTAGTGAAGGAGATAAACTTGTATGTTAGTGTAGGTGAGTAGGTGAAGCGAGAGTGGATGGTTGGTGTCACCATATGGCTGTGGGTGTCAGTAATGGTGAAATATCATAACAAACTCACATTTTGTGCACAAGAAATACTGAGTGCAATTGCATGGGTTTGCAAATAGAGGTCACTGTACTTTGGCACATAGACCAACAGCCAACATCAACCACAGTCCAAGACTATGTATAGTCCAATAGTGGCCACCACTACTTTGCACGGTCCAACAATCACCACTGATGTTTCTAATATCTATCTCTACATTAAGGTTGGCAGAATTGTTAGCACACCAGGCAAAATGCCTCACAGCATTTCATCCATGTTTATGTTCTCAGTTCAAATTCCACCAAGGTCAACTTTGCCTTTTATCCTTTCAGTGGCAATGTAAACAACGTAACCCCTCCCCCAGAATTGCTGGCTCTATACCAAAATTTGAAACTTATATTTATCTCTCCAATGCTTGAACAGAGGCAAGATTGTTGAGATGCTTGAACAGAGACGTGTTGATAGATGTTGCATCCAAGAGTTGATGTATGTAGCATCAGCCAGGTTCCTCACAGGCAACTCACATAAGTATAAAATCTTCTGGGAAGGTGACAGTGACGAGATAGGTGGTGTGGGCATACTTCTTACAGAGAAATGGGTGGATAAGGTCATAGACGTAGTCAGAGTGTACAATAAAGTGCTTAAGCTCAGGCTAGTCTTGCAGAATAACATAGCAACAATTATCTCTGCCTATGTTCCAGAAAAGTTCCAGGAAGACATGGGATGAGGTGGTGAAACACCCAGCCGTAGAAACCATGCCAATCCACTAGCAGGCCTACCAAATGAACAGAAGGACTACTTTTATGATATTCTTCTGCAGGCTACCTCAAAGATGAATGACTAAGATCTAATTTTCATGGGTGGGGATTTCAATGGGCATGTCAGATGGCAGCCTGGTATCTTCCATAGGGGCCATAGAATTGGTTCCTGAAATGAAGAGGGAACAAAGCTATTGGAGTTCTGTGATGTAAATAACCTATCGATCTGCAACACCAACTTCAGGAAGCCAGCCAGCCAGGTGATTACCTACCAATTATGTGATTGTGCTAACCAGATCGATTTCATTCTCACCAGACAGTGGGATGCATGGTTGCTCTTAAATACAAAGCCCCTCCCTGGTGAAGAATGTATCTTCCAGCATAGATTAGTCATTAGTGACTTTAGACTCCAGGCCGGAAGGATGCCAAGAAGCAGACCAATCTGGAAAAGAAGGATTCGGAAGCTTAAGGACCGTTCATATAGTCAGAGATTTAGGGACAACTGCGAAATTTGATGAGGGGGAGGAGGACCTACAGACTTGTGACAGAGAGGGCAACTGAGAATTCCTGCAAGACAGCTTGCTGAGTGCCACAGAGCAAATCTGCATTGGGGCAAAGTCCCATCCAGACCTAGGGTAACATGGTGGTGGAACAATGCTGTAGACAGGGCCATTAGAGCAAAGAAATAGGCCTGGAAGAGTGGTGGTAGCAGGGAACTGCATCATATAGCCGGAAGGGAAGCTGGGAGATAGGTGTATCTAACCAAGGGAGAAGCAGAAAAGAAGAAATTTGCCTATGTTCAGTGACGTGAGGACCAAAGAGCTTAAGTGATTTGGATTGCGAGACAGTGTGTGAGAGAAAATTGTGATGTCATAGGAGAGAAATGTGTCTGCCTGGATGATGGTGCGCTTGTATTTAATGATTCTGCAAAGAAAGAGGCTTTGAAATGCCATTATGAAAGACTGCTGAATGTGGAGAATGAATGGGAGGAGGAGAGTCTGCCAAATGTTGAACCAATTGAAGAGTCAGCCACCTGAATCCACAGTCTCTTGGTAGATAAAGCAGTTAAGAATATGAAGACAGGGAAAGCCCCCAGCTCATCAGGAATCACCTCTGAGATGCTGAAGATATCTGGTGGTGTGGGTTATGATCTCGTCACCTGTTTTGTAAATCAGGTGGTTCACAAAGGGATCATATCCAATGACTGGTGTAGCAGCACCATAGTCAACTACTACAAAGGTAAAGGTGACACCTTAGATAGAAATAATTACAGAGGTATCAAATTGTTGGATCAGGTGATGGAAGTTACTGAGAGAGTCATAGCCAACTAATTAGGGAGAGAGCGTTAGTCTAGATCAGATGCAGTTTGGTTTTGTGCCAGGGAGAAGCACCACTGATGCTATATTTCTGGTAAGGAAGCTGTAGGAGAAATACATAGCCAAAGATAAACCTCTATACTTGGCTCTTGTTGACTTGGATAAAGCCTTTGACAGGGTCCCCAATCCCTTATCTGGTGGTCAATGTGGAAACTAGGGATAGGCAAGTGTTTGGTGAGAGCTGTACAAGCCATGTACAGAGATGCTACCAGTAAGGTGAGGGTTGGCAACAAGCACAGCAAAGAATTCAGGGTACAGGTAGGGGTTCACCAAGGATTGGTCCTCATCTGCCTCTTGTTCATCATAGTCCTCCAGACAATAACAGAGGAATTTAAGACAGGCTGCCCCTGGGGGCTCCTCTATGCTGATGACCTTGCTCTTATAGCTGAATCACAATCAGAACTAGAAAAGTTCCAGGAAGACATGGGATGAGGTGGTGAAGCACCCAGCCATAGAAACCATGCCAAATCAGATGGGAGTCTGGTGCAGCTCTCCAGCCTTGCCAGCCCTGGTCAAACCATCTAACCCATGCCAGCATGGACAACAGACATTAAATGATGATGATGATGATGATGATGATTACTGCTAATTCATATTTATTTATATGTTCAATATTCATCTGTCTCCCACGACCATAACCACTATTATACAATTGGTATTCGTAGACCTGTCACCTGTTACTAAACACCTTCATTATAGTCCAATACTCACCTGGCATCACCCCACCATGAACAGCCACCTGTCACCCAAATAGTCTAATAGTCTCACCTACCACCACCAATATATTCAGCTCATTCATCACCACACCTATCACCTATAACATAATATATATACCTGTAAATAAAAGAGATTGACGAAATTAGCCACCACCTCTGATGTATTTCCAGGAATTGGCTCACTCACATTTCTCTGCTCTTTATTTTCTTTTTCATTTCTGTTAATTTCTGAATTGCATGCCACACTTGTTTGAATGAGTGTACGATTTATGCACTCTCATACGTCTTCCTATATGTGTATGTATGTGTGCATTATATGAATATGTATGTGTGTGTATGTATATATATATATATATATATAAAAAGCACCACCCGAACGTGGCTGTAGCCAGCGCCGACTCGACTGGCTTCTGTGCCGGTGGCACATAAAAAGCACCATCCAAACATGGCCGATGTCAGCGCCGCCCCGACTGGCTCCTGTGCTGGTGGCACATAAAAAGCACCATCCGAACATGGCCGTTGCCAGCGCTGCCTTGGCTGGCTTCCGTGCCGGTGGCACGTTAAAAGCTCCAACCAATCGTGGCCGATGCCAGACCCCCCTGGCACCTGTGCAGGTGGCACGTAAAAAGCACCCACTACACTCGCAGAGTGGTTGGCATTAGGAAGGGCATCCAGCTGTAGAAACACTGCCAGATCAGACTGGAGCCTGGTGCAGCCCCTGGCTTCCCAGACCCCGGTCGAACCATCCAACCTGTGCTAGCACAGAAAACGGACGTTAAACGATGATGATGATGATATATATATATATATATATATATATATATATATATATATATAAAATACAAAGTAAGATAGGGGTTATGGGTGTAGCCCACAATGGAATAGTATTTATCCAATATACTGTTTTCCTACTCAGCACAGGTCATAAAAATGTAGCGAATTAAAAAGCTACAAGCAATGGAGATTATTCTTGTTCACAATTGTTGTATAATCCCAAATCAAATGTCAATGAGTAAACTTTTGATCAAAAGCAATCCAATTGTGACTATCTTATCTTGTTCCTATGAATGGCGACCTCTGGACCATATTATCTAATGTGTTCTTTTCTTTAGATGGAAGTGTATAATCTGAAGAAAATCTGTACTCAGATTCTTAATACAGAAATGTTTTTAATTGCAATGTAATTAATTCATTTATTGTATTAAACGGGTGAAGGTAAAGAAATATTTTTACCGTAAATTTATAATACAAATAAGGAAAACGGAGAAACAAATTTAGTTTGTTCATCAACTTTCGGATATTAGAATGTTGGATTATTTATTTATTCAACAAAATGAGAACCTTAATATCATACATATATATCTTATAATTCAGTACATATAAGATAAGAATACAAGGTTTAAAAATCAATATAAATTGATTGGAGTGGCTGTGTGGTAACTAGCTTGCTTACCAACCACATGGTTCCGGGTTCTGTCCCACTGCATGGCACCTTGGGCAAGTGTCTTCTACTATAGCCTCGGGCCGACCAAAGCCTTGTGAGTGGATTTGGTAGACGGAAACTGAAAGAAGCCTGTCGTATATATGTATGTATATATATATATATATGTGTTTGTGTATCTGTGTTTGTCCCCCCAACATCACTTGACAACCGATGCTGGTGTGTTTACGTCCCCGTAACTTAGCAGTTCGGCAAAATGGACGGATAGAATAAGTACTAGGCTTACAAAGAATAAGTCCCGGGGTCGATTTGCTCGACTAAAGGCGGTGCTCCAGCATGGCCACAGTCAAATGACTGAAACAAGTAAAAGAGTAAAAAGAGAGAGTATTGAAATCATTAAAATCACTTCTTACAGCTGTTTCAGCCTATGGCTAAAAGTAGTTATTTATACTCTCTTTTACTCTTTTACTTGTTTCAGTCATTTGACTGTGGCCATGCTGGAGCACCGCCTTTAGTCGAGCAAATCGACCCCAGGACTTATTCTTTGTAAGCCCAGTACTTATTCTATCAGTCTCTTTTGCCGAACTGCTAAGTGACAGCGACGTAAACACACCAGCATCGGTTGTCAAGCAATGCTAGGGGGACAAACACAGACACACACACACATATATATATATGACGGGCTTGTTTCAGTTTCCGTCTACCAAATCCACTCACAAGGCTTTGGTCGGCCCGAGGCTATAGTAGAAGACACTTGCCCAACATGCCACGCAGTGGGACTGAACCCGGAACCATATATATATATTAGATGGGCCTCATGGAGGCAATGACTGAGTCTATTTGGCATTGTTCCATGTTTGAGAAGACCCGTGAAGCCAATTAAAATCACAGTTGTGGCAGATACTGTTTCCACGCAAATAGCTCCTGTGCCGGTGGCACATAAAAGCACCCATTACACTCTGTAAAGTGGTTGGCATTAGAAAGGGTATCCAGCCATAGAAACCATGCCAAAACAGACTGGAGTCTGGTGCAGTCTTCCAGCTTGCCAGCCATAGTCGAACCGTCCAACCCATGCCAGCATGGACAATGGATGTTAATGATGGTGATGGACTCTCCTGTTGAAGGCGGCATATGGTCATTCAGCATATTGGTGAACGACCTGCACAAATGATCTGTTTATAGCGATCAAGTGTTCGTGAAACACATTAGCTCACACCCTCCATCAAATCGACATTACCTGAACAGGTGGACGATGTACCACACATCAGGTGTCAAAGTGATCACAGAGCAATATAAGATGAAGGGAGTGACAAGATCATTGAGCACTACAATTGTTTCAAAAAAGCTCATCAGATGAGTTATGTAATATATATTCAATGTGCTTTTTGAAACAATTTTAGTTCTCACCAACCACTTCCATCCCTTTTATTTATAGACTTTAATTATCACAATTATAAACAGCATTTGTTACTTTCAAAATGGTGCTGTATAACACTTGTCATTTTATGGGAAATTTTCTGTCTAATCTTGATATGGGACAAACTGTATTTGACGCATTGATTAATAAATTTTATTGATCAGTTATCAAGTCAGCTGTGTTCTGTATACAAACCATGTTTATGCTAGAGACTAACAAACTGCGTTTTACCAAGATCACCTGACTAATCCTCTTAAATCTTATTATTGGGGTGACAGTACTTTTAAGGCAGTGAGCTGGCAGAATCATTAGCACATCGGCCAAAATGCTTAGTGGTAGTTCACCCATCTGTATGTTCTGCATTCATATTCCGCTGAGGTTGATTTTGCCTTTCGCCCTTTCAAGGTCGATAAATTAAATACCAGTCAAGTACTGGGGTTAATGTAATTGGCTTTCCCCCTCCCCCAAAATTTCAGGCCTTGTGCCTTTAATAGTAAGGATTATTATTATTATTTTTATTTTTCCTTCTTTCTTTAAATTTTCTTCCGTTTCTCGCTGAGTGTTTTCCATATACCTAGGGCAGAGAAGCTCATTGTATGCATTCCCAGATTACACATGAAAATTCACAGGTAAAATATGTATTTAAAAAATTAATAAATAAATAAATTCATGAATGGATGTTGTTTTCACAGCGATAATGCTCTTCTCTGTACATGAGCCATTCCAGTTAACACGAATTTTTGTACTTCCTGTAAGGATGGTAAGCCTGGTATCATTTTCAAATAGGTTTCAGTACCTTTTTTTACCATTCCTAGAGATCCTACAATCACTGGTACTGTAGTCGCCTTGAGATGCCACATTTTTTCAATTTCTATTTCGCCGCTATATTGTGATCGCAAGGAATACTCATGTCAATTAATAAACACGTCCTTTATTATTATTATTATTATTGTTGTTATTGTTATTGTTGTTATTATTATTATTATTGTTATTTTTATTATAATAATAATAATATCAGGCAAAATACTTAGTGGCAATTTAGATGGGTCCCTAAAGTTCTGAGTTCAAATTCCATCAAGGTTGACTTTGCTTTTCATCTATTCAGGGTTGATAAAATAAGAACCAGTTGAGCAATGGAGTCAGTGTAAAGGACTTAACCCATCCCCAAACACTTGGTTGCCCTGTGCCAAAATTTAAAACAGTTATTGTTATTGTTGTTGTTGTTAATAATATATATATATATAGGCACAGGAGTGGCTGTGTGGTAAGTAGCTTGCTAACCAACCACATGGTTGCGGGTTCAGTTCCTTGGGCAAGTGTCTTCTGCTATAGCCTTGGGCGGACCAATGCCTTGTGAGTGGATTTGGTAGACGGAAACTGAAAGAAGCCCGTCGTATATATGTATGTATATATATATATACATATATATATGTGTGTGTGTGTTTGTCCCCTAGCATTGCTTGACAACCGATGCTGGTGTGTTTACGTCCCCGTCACTTAGCGGTTCGGCAAAAGAGACCGATAGAATAAGTACTGGGCTTACAAAGAATAAGTCCCGGGGTCGATTTGGCCGACTAAAGGCGGTGCTCCAGCATGGCCGCAGTCAAATGACTGGAACAAGTAAAAGAGCAAAAGAGAGTATAAACACACACACACACACACAGTTGCATCATTCATTCATTAAAACTTGATACTGTATCACCCATAACGATGCCATATTAAGGGTCTTCTCTTTCTTTCTTTCTCTCTATGTTTCAGCCGATGATGCTCAATGTGTTTCGAAGGACCTTCTCTCAAGTGTCAGGTCTTAATGTAAGTAACTTCATTCAATTTTTCACATAATGTGTGTCTGTGTCTGTGTCATCATCATCATCATCGTTTAACATCCGCTTTCCATGCTATCATGGGTCGGACGATTTTGACTGAGGGCTGGCGAACCAGATGGCTGCACCAGGCTCCAATCTTGATCTGGAAGAGTTTCTACAGCTGGATGCCCTTCCTAATGCCAACCATTCTGAGAGTGTAGTGGATGCTTTGCCACGGCACGGGGGGAGGGGAGTCAGGCGGTACTGGCAATGACCTCACTTGAATCTTTTTACACATTCCACTGGCACAGGTGCCAGTAAGGCGACGTTGGTAATGATTAATAAAGAAGAAAGTAGTCAGGAGGAGGGGAAGTACTTTTTATTGTATCCATTATGCTCAAATAAGTGCTTTCATCCCTACTGGAAATTTTCAAAAACTGTGAAATATTGAGAATATTGTTGCTTTGTATATGTGTGTGTGAAGGATGTCAGCTATTTATTGAAAGTTGTCAGGAACTCAAAAATATTTTTAATAAATTTTTCTTGGGTCTAGAGATAACCAATATCAGAGAATAATCAGTTAAGCAGTTTGACCACCTGTTTGTTGTTTTGAATGTGTGTGTGTGTGTGTGTGAGGAATGTTTAGACAGAAGATAAATAAATTAGATGCAGTAGGAAGGAGGGGAAAGAACTGGATTCTTAAGGATTTTGGATGGCAAATGGGTCACAGCTGTTTATTGCTGTCATCATTATCATCATAAAATACCAGCTGTTTATTGAAAAATGAAACAAAGAACAAAAGATTTCCAGTTGATTGTTTTGGAGACAAGTCAGTTCAGAAATGACTGACTGTAAACTTCAATGAATTGTTGATTTTAATCTGGCGAAGTCATCAAATAGTTGACTTGTTTTTGTTAAAGGTCTGTGATTTATTTTTCATTTTCTAACAAGCTCTATTCTAATATACCACTCACTTTGGTATCTATGGAAAATGGATGTTAAACAATGATGATGATAAATATAGATATATATATATATAGAGAGAGAGAAAGAGCTGGCTATTCTGTGTGGCAGGGCCATAATGGTCATTACTGTGGAACTCCCACTTGTTCTGGGATATGTGACCCATTGCCCACTCCCCCTCCATCTTCTGCTGTTTTCCTATTTCTCTCTTTTCCGTTTTTTCTTTTGTGTGTGTATTTAAATGTCATAATAAAACCAGTGAAGTTATTACAGCAGGAGTGAACTATCAACTCATTGACTTTGAATGTGAAGTGGTTGAGAATTTCACACACATGCAACATCATCCTCATCGTTTAACGTCCGCTTTCCATGCTAGCATGGGTTGGACGACTTTGACTGAGGGCTGGCGAACCAGATGGCTGCACCAGGCTCCAGTCTTGATCTGGCAGAGTTTCTACAGCTGGATGCCCTTCCTAACGCCAACCACTCCGAGAGTGTAGTGGGTGCTTTTTACATTCCATCGGCACGGGGCCAGTCAGGTGGTACTGGCAACGATCTTGCTCGAATCTTTTTACACATGCCACTGGCACAGGTGCCAGTAAGAGTAAGGCGATGTTGGTAACGATCACGCTCGAACAGTGCCCTTTTAGGTGCCACTGGCACGGAGGCCAGATAGCCGCTCTGGCAACGATCACGCTCGGATGGTGCTACCCCAAATAAATTCTTTGTGTGTGACAAGGCTGAACCTTTGAATTACAGTTCCTCAGATATTTTCTGTGCTGCACAAATTGAATTGCAAGGCTTCAGTCAACCCAATGCTTTGGTAAAGCTACTAACCTAAGATGACACACAATGGTATCCAATCCCAGTGAACTTCTTAACCATGCAGCCATTCTTCATTCCTGCAACTGTGTGCATAGACACACAGACACACACACACATCATCAACATCATCGCCACCATCTGTAAGGCAGTTTTATTATGCTCTTCCTGTCACCAACCTTTACCAAGTAAGGTAATATTTCCCCGTGGCAGACATATTTTCACAGGAGATTGGAAACGATCAACACTGCTTATAATGATGATAATGCTTATTTACAGCTATCATCATCATCATCATCATCATCATTTAACATCTGCTTTGCATGCTGGCATGGGTTGGACGGTTTTTGCTGGTGTCTGGCAAGCCAGTGGGCAGCACCAGGCTCCAATCTGATCATGTGAATAAATGCACACACATATACAACAAACACTCATAAGGCTTGGTTGGTCCAGAGCTGTAGTAAAAGACACTTGCTCAAGGTGCCATACAGAGAAACTGAACTCAAAACCTCATAGTTGGGCAGCAAATTTCCTAACCCCATATCCATGCCCGCACCAGTGTATGAGTGTCTGTGTGTGTGTCATTAAAATTACTCCATTTCTTCAGTGTATGAAAAACAGTTGACCTCCAAAGGGTTAATCACCTCTTAAATAAAAATGTAGTACTTTGACTGAAACTCTAAACCATTAGTTAAATAGCCAACACCTTCAAAACAAAACAAAAAAAAGATAAAAATGAAAAGCAAAATATCTCTGAGAAAATGTCAAAAATTAGAAAACAGCAGTCTTTGACCCTAATTTCAATTAAGTTAATTAAACAAAAACTTGGCTAATTAAGAAAATTGAGATAGAAGCACAGCCTGTGCCCTCTTAACTCATTATATTTTAGTTGAATTCTTATATTTCCTACTATCTCCACATCAAATATGACCTCGTTCTGAAGTTTATTAATGAGCAGCGCTAAGAGTAGGTTACGTAAGTCATACTCTAAAGTAATCTGTAATATTTCTGCTTACAACATTCTGCGTTTCTCCCTCGCCCAGCTTTGTGCTTAACGTTGATCGCACAATATTTCAAGGACAAAACAAGACATTGAGGAAGCCCTTAAAACATTGCTTGTTTCCTGCCTAATGAATGGTTTGATGGCAATACTGAACTTTTTTTTTTTTATGTTGCAGTTGTAGCAAGATATACTGATTCTTGTTAGTAGTTCCAAAGGGATCCTGGAGGTGAAGAATAATTAAATAGTTTGTGATATATATTTCTAGCATTGCAACAAAAATAGAACACTAATGGATTGTGTTTCAGAATGATTTCTTACATCATCATCATCATCATCATTTAGCATCCGTTTTCCATGTTAGCATGGGTTCAACTGGGGTCTGTGAAGCCAGAAGGCTGCATCAGGCCCAGTCTGATCTGGCAGTGTTTCTATGGCTGGATGCTCTTCCTAACGCCAACCACTCCGTGAGTGTAGTGGGTGCTTTTTACATGCCACCCGCACAGGTGCCAGACGGAGCTGGCAGACAGCCACGATCGGATGGTGCTTTTTACGTGCCACTGGCACAGGGGCGAGGCTGGCAACGGCCACAAACGGATGGTGCTTTTTACGTGCCACCAGCACGGAGGCAAGTCGGGGCGGCGCTGGCAATGGCCACGATCGGTTGGTTCGCTTACTTGTCACCGGCACTGGTATCACAGCTGCAATTTCCATTGATGTTGATCGACTTCGATTTTGGTTCTGCTTTCTGATATCTGATTTGATTTGGTTTGATTTTTGATTTTTACGTAAACATAAAACCCTAACATGTTTTAGGGGAGCGAACAGATGGTTATATTGACCATAGTTCTTTACGGTCTCTCTGTATATACGGGGTGTGTGTGTGTGTGTGTGAATGTTGGCATTCCATAGCTACAGTATTAAATGTAAAGTGATTGTGTGGCTACAATAATAAACATAAAGTGGCTGTATAGCAACAGTTTTATTTTTTTTTATCTCTGGAATGATAAAAGGCATGGTCAATATTTTGTTGATTTGAACTTAGAAGTTAAAAGGGCTGTAATTAAATATTGCAAGACCTTTTGTCCAACACTCCTAAGTTGTATCAGTTACTGTCACTCACCACAAAGGTATTTCCTGCAACACCAATATATTGTGTGATTGTTTAGTACTGTAGCTTTATAACCACCTATACATACATACACACACACACACACACATACATACATGCTTATAGATATATATATATATATATATATATATATATATATTATATATATATATATATATATATATGTGTGTGTGTGTGTGTGGAGGTGCAATGTACCAGTGGTTAGGGGAGTGGACTCGCGGTCGTAGGATCGCGGTTTAGAATTCCAAACCGGGCGTTGTGAGTGTTTATTGAGCGAAAACACCTAAAAGTTCCCTGATGTACTGTTTCGCCACAACTTTCTCTCATTCTTTCTTCTGTTGGCCAGCAGGGTGGCGTCATTTGAAGGCTAAAACAATGCGAAGCGCATTGTGACCAGCAATGTGTAGCAACATCTGATAGCCTGGTCAGTCACAGTGATCATATATATATATATATATATATGAACATTGGGTCTCACAGAGGCAAAACGGCTGAGCTCCTTTTGAGCATTGGGCCTCATGGATGCAAAGTGGCTGAGATCCTTTCTAGTGTTGGACCTCACAGAGGCAAAGTGGCTGAGATCCTTTTGAGTGTTGGGCCTGATGGAGGCAATGACCAAGACCTTTGGTATTATGTCATGCTTGAGGAGAAGACCCACCAAGCTGTGCAAAATTGCAGACATAACAGATACCAGTGTCACGCAAATTGACACCCATGTCGGTGGTACATAAAAGCACCCATTACACTCTCAAAGTGGTTGGCATTAGGAAGGGCATCCATACCAAATAAGACTGGAGTCTGGTGCAGCCTTCCAGCATGCCAGCCCAGGCAAACTGTCCAACCCATGCAGCATGGACAATGGACATTAAATGATGATGATGATGATATATGGCAGTTTGTATCTGCCAGTCCTGTCCAGAAGGCATTGGCTTGTTCAGGCTAAAGTAGAAGACACTTGCTCAGATTGCTGCACAGATTGAACCCAAAACCACATTGTTACAAAGCAAGCTTCTTAACCACACACCCATGCTTGCATCTACTTGAGTATATCATCATCATCATCATCATCATCATTTAATGTCCACTTTTCTCTGCTTGCATGGATCAGATGGAATTTGTTGAGGTAGGTTTTCCACAGCCAGGTGGTCTTTCTGGATAATCTAATCTTTTGTTATGTATTTTTAGTTATCATTTAATCCCAGATTAGCCTTGATCCACTTGACCCAGAGCCAAAGATGTTCCTGTGGTGACGATCACCTCTTTTATTCAGATCAAGTATATCTAGGGCTATTTAATTTAATGTCGTTGCCAGTGCCGCTGGACTGGCTCCTGTGCAGGTGGCACATAAAAAGCACCATTTGAGCATGGCCGTTGCCAGTACCTCCTGACTGGAACCTCGTGCCGGTGGCATGTAGAAGCACTCACTACACTCTTGGAGTGGTTGGCGTTAGGAAGGGCATCCAGCTGTAGAAACTCTGCCAAATCAAGATTGGAGCCTGGTGCAGCCATCTGGTTCACCAGCCCTCAGTTAAATCGTCCAACCCATGCTAGCATGGAAAGCAGACGTTAAACGATGATGATGATGATGATGATGATGATGATGTTTCCATTATTTTATAAGACAGTAGGTGTCATTTTTGAGAAAATTTGGTTTCTATCTTTAGCATATTTACATGACTGACTCAAAACCAATGATGCTAGTGTTTGCCTGCACGTGTGTGTGTGTGTTTTATGGTTGATAAGAATTTACAAGGGTGGGAGTATGTATTATTGTTGACGTTATTTTTATTGTTGATTTCTTATTTGCGACAGGATGTGATAATAGCCAGCTATGTGAGGACACCCATCATTCCCTTCCTGGGTGCCATGGCATCGGTGCCTGCACCGAAACTGGGGTCAGTGGTCATTACCGAAGCTCTGAAGAAAGCAGGTAAGTTCGTGCTAAGGAATGTGTCAGAGCAGTGTCGGAGCAATTAGCAGGTTGGGTGATATTACAAAGGTTTGTGCAGCAGTAGAGGAAGGAGTATGGACAGGTAGAGGAAGGTGTGTGGTGGTTGGTGTATAGCATATGAAGTCTATAGTGTGTGTGTGTGTAAGTGTATGGTGCATAGTCTGTAGTATGGTATGATGTAATGTGTGTATGTTTGGTTGTGTGTCTATGTGTAAAGCTTGTATTTGTATGAATAGATTGTGTGTGTATGTGCAAGGGTTGTGTTTGCATGACTATAGTGTGCAGTGTGTGTAAGGTTTGTTAATGTGTGTGTCTGTCTGTATGTATGGTGTAGTGTAAGGATGTGTCTGAGTATGTAGAAAGTTTGTAATGTGTGAATATAGTGTACAGTTTGTGTTTATGTGTATGTATGGAATGTGGTGTGTGTATAGAATGCTAAGTCTAGAGTATATACTCTTTTCTCTTTTACTTGTTTCAGTCATTTGACTGCGGCCATGCTGGAGCACCGCCTTTAGTCGAGCAACTTGACCCCGGGACTTATTCTTTTTGTAAGCCCAGTACTTATTCTATCGGTCTCTTTTTGCCTAACCGCTAAGTGACGGGGACGTAAACACACCAGCATCGGTTGTCAAGCAATGCTAGGGGAACAAACACAGACACACAAACACACACACATACATATATATATATATATATATATACACATATATAGGGTGTGTGTTTGTGTATGGTGTGCATGTATGTAATATTGGTTGTATTTAATCACGCAGACACGTGTGTATGTGTGTAAAGTATAGCATGTGTGTATGTCAGGTCACTAGACATATCTGCACCATATAAAAAAAATAAGAGACAGAAGTCTATCATATTAGTGTATGGTCTCAGAACGGCTACGCATTTCGCCTGGCATGCTAATGTTTCGGCCAGCTCGCCGCCTTTTTGAAATACATATTTCTTTACTATCCACATGGGGCTAAACATGGAGGGGACAAACAAGGACAGGCAAACGGATTAAGTCGTTTTACATCGACCCCAGTGCGTAACTGGTACTTAATTTATCGACCCCGAAAGGATGAAAGGCAAAGTCGACCTCGGTAGAATTTGAACTCAGAATATATATATATATATATATTAGTGTATGGTCTGTCTGTGTGTTCTAACCACTCAATGATCACTCTATGGCAACAGTGGTTACAATTGACAACCAGAAATAATCCTTCACATGTATGCAGTATGGCGTGTGCTTATCTCTGTTTATGGATATTTGGCTATGTATGCAAGTTTTCTCTCTGTATGTATATATCTGTCTTTCTGTGTGTGCCAGTATCTTTGTGCGTATATGTGTTTATGTGCATATACATCTGTATGCAGATATATCTGTGTGTGTGTCATCATCATCATCATCATTTAATGTCTGCTTTCCATGCTAGCATGGGTTGGACGATTTGACTGAGGGCTGGCAAACCAGATGGCTGCACCATGCTTCAGTCTTGATCTGGCAGAGTTTCTACAGCTTGATGCCCTTCCTAATGCCAACCACTCCAAGAGTGTAGTGGGTGCTTTTATGTGCCACTGGCACGGGGCCAGTCAGGTGGTACTGGCAACGACCACGCTCGAATCTTTTACACATGTCACTGGCACAGGTGCCAGTAAGGCGATGCTGGTAACGATCACGCTTGAATGGTGTCTTTTATGTGCCACCGGCGCGGAGGCTAGATAGCCGCTCTGGCAATGATCACGCTTGTATGGTGTGTGAATAATGTGTGAATGTATGTATGGATCTTTTTGTATGTGTATGTATTGGCATTTACTGTAGGTTTAAAAGAGGTGTCCGTTCAATAAGTCTCTATTATTTCCTGTTAGGTATCAGCAGTGAAGATGTGCAGGAGGTGTACATGGGCAACGTATTGCAAGCTGCATCCGGACAGGCACCAACACGTCAAGCTCTCCTTGGAGCAGGTAAGTAACTCTCCTTTTCTCCCTCCCCTCCCTCTTGCTCTCACTTTTTCCGTTTCCTGTCCATCCTTTCAGAAACAATATCAACAGTCTCTACAAATGACAGTGCCCTATTGTGGCCAAGTTTTGATAAGTTAAACGCTCTAAAGACTTGATCAGCCTTCCTGCATGTATGTCTGTTCAGATATATAAACAGCTATTTCTTTATTGCCCACAAGGGGCTAAACATAGAGGGGACAGACAAGGGCAGACAAAGGGATTAAGTCTATTACATCGACTCCAGTAGGTAACTGGTACTTAATTTATCGACCCCAAAAGGATGAAAGGTTAAGTCGACCTCGGTGGAATTTGAACTCAGAACGTAACGACAGACGAAACACCGCTAAGTATTTCGCCCAGCGTGCTAACGTTTCTGCCACCTCGCTTCCTTATATAAACAGCATCAACAGCAATAACACAGTCATTACTAAAAGCAGTGCTCCAGCATGGTCATCTATCTCTATATATATAAACGGCAAAATGTCTGTCTGTGTGTGTGTCCTTTATACAAATCCACAATTTTTCAGTTAGAGGGCTCGCACTTTCTATGGTCATTCAAAACCGTCCAAGGGTGGTCGTGCACATCTTTACATTTCCCCAGTCACCCTGCAAAGCCATTAAAAAAATCAATAGAAGTGACTTTTTTGTGAATTTTCTATCCCAAACCCAATCAAAATGCCCGAACCTTGATACGCCAATTGAATGCCAGCTAGCTGTATGTGATTGGTCGGAGATTTGGACAGTACTCGCGTTGCCGGCTCATAGTGCTAGTTATATATAAATCCTGTTCTGTCTGTGTGTGTATGTGTGTAAAAGATTATAATGGTTGTATTTTCCAACTGATTGTGCTGAAATTTTAACTCATTGGTAAAAGACATAACAGTGGGTGCATCAGTCAAATTTCATAACATAATCATTAGTTTCAAGGTGAGATTTTTCCCTTTTTTAATCAAAATCTTGATAGAAAATCTGATTTCAATAACACTTATTGGCTATCATTCTGCAAATCACGTACAAACAGCCATTATGTTCGCCCAATCAGTATCTGAGCATTAATTGCATTTAGCTTTCTAAGCAATTTCATGAAAGACCATATGTGGTTGCAGTAAAAATCGATATCATTCTAGAATGAACTGTATTCAAACATGTGCATCCAGGCATGTCGTTTTGTGTTGAATAAATATGCTGATGCAAAAGAGTAAGAAGACAAGGCAGTTATTTTGAATAATGAATAAATGACACTAATTGGTGATCAATCAACTGTGTGAATACTTTCTCACAACAAAATTCAGTTCACTGTAGAAAAAGACAAATTGGTTGATAATTGAACATATTTGGGTGACAAATATCTGAAACTTTAGCTAACAGATTCTTATATAAAACAAAAAATGAGCAGCATTTTTTGACTTTTGCATGACCCACTTGATTTGACATGTACATGACCATTGTTTATTCTTTAATTCCATTTCATGAAGAATGAATATTAGTATCAACATTTCAAATTATGAGTTATTTTTATCAGTATGCATACCATAAATCCTCGAGTATAATCTGCATTTTTTTCCCCCCAAGATTTAAAGGTCAAAATCCCTAGTACGAATTATATACGAGGTTAAAGATGAAAAATATTTTCTAAGCAATGTCCGAGTCTCTATTTGCTGTCCGGCAATTTTTATTCAGACGCATTTTGTGATGTTGGGCATGGAAATACCTTAACCCTTTTGTTACCATATTTATTTTGAGATGCTCTGTGTTTCTTTCCATTATTTTAAATATAACAAATAATTTAGTAAAATAACTTTGTTATCATTAAGCTAGTGTTAAGAACATAAATTGTAACTAAGGTTTGGTGGAAGATTTTAATTCAAAACTTATAAAAACAAAACATTTGTACTACAAAACCAGAGCCGGGTTGGTAACGAAAGGGTTAAGCTAAGCCTGAAAGCAATGAAGTCATAAAAGAATCATCCATAACTTGCAGTAAGCAACATTTATTAAACGTTATTACTGTTATTTCTTTATTTTCTGCAAACAAAATGCACAAAAAAGCTACACGTTTGCATTATGTTATATATACAATAATAATAAAGGATGTTATCGTATACATTTTTACATACCAAGGACGTTATATAGACCTCCTTGACTCAAGTTAGAGTAGGGCTGCGTATTATACACAAGGTTTAGGTTTTTCAGAGGTACAGCCCCCTAAAAATCCCCTGCGTATTATACTCAAGAGCGAACTATACTCAAGGATTTACGGTAATTGAATGATATTTTGGTAAATTCTACTTATCATTTTTACGAATTTCACAAATCAAATTCATCAGATACATTCTAAAAAAAGTACTGTTTGGTTGGTTCTGGTACCTTACTCATTCACAAGGTTTGCCACTTTATCGGTCAACATCACATATTACCGAACCCTATATCCCATTTGAAGTTTTCCGGTTACGTGAACTTAAATAACTTTATTTATAAAGAATTTTCATTACTTCCAAATTAACATATAGTAATTTTAATGCTAACATCCTTTTTTTCCCAAAGGAAGCCTGGTTTTGGCTCTCTTTCATTTTCAGAGAAGCCCTAGAAACCATTTCGATTTATATATTCTTTTTATTTAAATTTGTGTGATTATTTCTGAGAAATACCCTTTACCTTCTGCTACCTGTCAGTGCACTGGCGTTTGCTTCGATTGTTTTAGCCGGTAGAATATTGATTTTCTCAAAATACATTCTGTCTACAGGTGCTTATAGATGTGAATGCATTCACAACTGTCCGCATTCATTTGGTGCCATTCGGTGCTTACAACAACCATTGCAAATGATTGTGAGCTTTAGCATTGTGGGAATTTTTGTGTTGAAATACCATATTTAGTGCTTGTTCCGCGTCGCCTTACTAGCACTTGTGCTGGTGGCACGTGAAACATTCAAGCGAGGTCGTCGCTACTGCCACTGGATTGGCTCCTGTACAGGTGGCACGTAAAATGCACCATTTGGGAATGGCTATTGCCAGTACCACCAAACTGGCCCTCGTGCCGGTGGCATGTAAAAGCGCCCACTACACTCTCGGAGTGGTTGGCATTAGGAAGGGCATCCAGCTGTAGAAACTCTGCCAGATTAGATTGGAGTCTGGTTCGCCAGACCTCAGTCAAATCATCCAACCCATGCTAGCATGGAAAGCGGACGTTAAATGATGATGATGATTATGATGAGTGCTTGCAAACAGCAAGAAGGTAAATTTAATTGATTTTTGAAAGATTCACTCAATTAGAGATTTTTGATAGGATGCTTCAAAAAAGCAAGAGTTACATTGGCAGAAAAACAAAAAATGCTTGTTTTGCATTCCTTGTGGGCAAGCAGGACAGAAGAACAATATGGACTTTGGCATGCTTGTGATACTGTTTCAACTTCAATCACCAGAGCATCACAGACAGCTCAATGAGCAGAACTCTGGTGTGCTCGCAAAGCAGCTTCTACAGCAGTCACCAGAGCATCACAGAACTCTGGCATGGTCGCAGTGCTGCTCCTCCTTCGATCACCAGAGCATCACAGATTGCTCAACAAGCAGACAGAAGCAGAATTACACTATTTTAGACTCCAGTCCTATCACAAACTTACACTGTCCAATGGACAGAGGAGCATTTGCTAGTATTAGATAATCTAATGAATTAAAAAGCTCATTAGCACCTGTGTGTGTATATGTGTGCTTATGTGTTTATGTATGTAGTTGTATGTTTGTGTACTTGTGTGTGTGTAAAACAGTACTTAGTATTTGTTACATAAGCATTGATACAGAAAAAACTTTCTTCAGTCAGAGTCTCCCTGTATTAAGGGGAGGTAAGCATTGGACTGGTGCTTAAATTTGATCTGGACAAATTAAAAAATCTGAGGTGATTAAAACTAGACTTATGTATGTAGTGAGGTGGAGAGAGAAAACAAATGTACATCAGTAAAGAAGCAAATACTACATTTATCAACAAACATAGTAACAAGGCGCAGGAGTGGCTGTGTGGTAAGTAGCTTGTTTACCAAGCACATGGTTCCGGGTTCAGTCCCACTGCGTGGCACCTTGGGCAAGTGTCTTCTACTATAGCCTCGGGCCGACCAAAGCCTTGTGAGTGGATTTGGTAGACGGAAACTGAAAGAAGCCCGTCGTATATATATATATATATATATATATATATATATATGTATGCGTGTGTGTGTCTGTGTTTGTCCCCTAGTATTGCTTGACAACCGATGCTGGTGTGTTTATGTCCCCATTACTTAGCGGTTCGGCAAAAAAAACCGATAGAATAAGTACTGGGCTTACAAAAGAATAAGTCCTGTGGTCGATTTGCTCGACTAAAGGCGGTGCTCCAGCATGGCCACAGTCAAATGACTGAAACAAGTAAAAGAGTAAAGAGTAAGTCTGAGCATGTTTCATTCTTATTAGATCTCTTCATGGAAGCATTGTCTTTCTTGGTTGATGTGCTTTTAAGATCTCATTTTGTGCTGAAAGGATGGATCTTCTTGAGCACAGAAAGTCACCAATCATTTAGGTCCTTTGTTATCTCCTCCATGGAGCTCAACAATCTGATGTAAGTCTCCTCTATTTCATCCTATATCTTCCTAGGTTTCCCTCTTTCAGAGGTGCCATCCACATTCAATGATTGGCAGCTGTGCTCATTCATACACACCACATGACAAAACCACTGAAGATTTCCCAGGCTGATCATGAAGGAACGATGCTAGAGCTGTGAAATCTTGCATGCATTAATTTCAGCTCTTCTTTTTAATGACTGCATTATATCTTACCAGGTAAGATATAATATTAGGCGGCGAGCTGGCAGAAACGTTAGCACGCAGGGCGAAATGCGTAAGCCGTATTTCGTCTGCCGTTACGTTCTGAGTTCAAATTCCGCCGAGGTTGACTTTGCCTTTCATCCTTTCGGAGTCGATTAAATAAGTACCAGTTAGGCACTGAGGTCGATGTAATCGACTTAATCCGTTTGTCTGTACTTATTTGTCTCCTCTGTGTTTAACCCCTTGTGGGTAGTAAAGAAATACATATATCTCACCAGGTAAACTAATATCTGACTGTTCAAAGAATACTTCAAAAGTGACTGGTAGCAACAGAAGATATGAGATCATTGTCATTGTGACACTAGTTCCAAACCAAGTGGGGTTTTTTTCATTTTGGGGAACAGATGATAGTCAGATGGGGCTAAATCAGGGAGATTGATCAACCAGTTCAAAGCCACAGTCAATTCACAGCAGCCATTGAAACCAGGGACTTCCAACCTGGAGCATTGTCAAGACCCCTTTCATCAGTTTTCCTGGGTGTTTGGTCTTTGATAGCCTTCTGAAAATAGTCAATAAACAAAATGCCTTTTGCATCCCAGAAATCTGAGGCTATCACCCTCCTTGCAGATGAAACAACTTTGGTCTTCTTTAGAGCTGTGAGGAGGAGGAGTGTTGCCTCTGCATTAATTGTCTCTTTGTCACTGGCTCAAAATGTTGAAGCCAACACATATCCTGGCTTCGGAAATGTTCAAGGAAACTACCTGGATCAGATTTTCCTGTGATGTCATCCAGCCTGGTGTGCTTTTGATCAGGTATCTGATGTGATATCCATCAAACAGAAACCTTCATGATGCCGAGTTTGTTGTGCAGAATATTTTCAGTTCTCACACAGGATATGCTAACAGCATTGGCCATTTGGTTTCTAGTCAATGACCTATCATCCATTACCATGTGGTGAACACGATCAAAAGTTTTCCTCAGTGGTGTCAGTTGTAGGATGTTGAGACCTTGGGTCATCTTCAACACTCACCCTTCCCCTACTAAATTCAGCAGCCCACTTTTCTCTGTTGTTAAAGTTTTAGCATTACCCCCACCCCCTAGTGTAGCAAGCATGTCAGCATGAATGTCATTGGAGGCTAAGCCCTTTTTCTGTAGGTACTTGATAACACCATGATGCCAAGTTTTCTCCATTTTCAAGAGAAGTCACCACTAGTTATTAGAAATATTGAATTTCTAAATTTAGAAATTCAATATTTCTAATTTTGGTGATCAGTGAATAAATTTCACTGAAAATACTATATATTTGCAAAGTGGTTGCAGCCATCTCAGCTAGCAGGACTTGCTACCCTGGACTGATGATGAGCAAGGCTCAGAAACATGCATGTCTTCAGGTGCTAATCCTAGCTGTTGGGGGTGCTTGCCTCCCTTTTGCAAATATAAGGGCACAGGAAATGTGTCAAAGTTGACAGGAAGCATCGATACTTCCTAGGGCTAAATAGCGGTGTGATTCCCTTTACGGGACTGTCACGTTGAGTTGACAGTATACAACCACTATCTCACCACTAGTTACTTTTGAAGTATCCTTTAAACAATCAGATGTCAGTTTACCTGGAAAGAAATAATGCAGTTATTAATAAGAAGAGTTGAAATTAATGCATGTTAGAGTCCACAGCTCTAGCCTCACTCATTCATAGTCAGCCTATGAACCTTTCAGCCAACCCTCATTTATCTGATGCCTCTTATGCCCAGTTCTTCTCTTAAAACATTTGCACTTGGTCTTTCGTACACTCTGATATTGTATATCCAACAGACTATGCTGGCTTCATTTCTTTCTATTCTCCACATGTCATCTGCATTTGCAGTCCATAATTCACTGCCACATGGCATTGTTGTCTGTACACAAGCGTCATACAATCTGGCTTCCTCCCTGATTGGGAGAGGCCTTTCGTTTACCAGCAGAGCTAATATCTCCCTGAACTTTCTTCAGCCAGTTCTTATTCTAGCAACTATACTTTCAGAATGTCCTCCTCTATTGCCAATTCGGTCACCAAGGTAACAGAAGCTATATATTATCTCTAAGGAACCCCCCAAGAGCATTCAAGGAAAGTTGTTTCCCATGTGTCCTAGTGTTACTTATCAACCATATACAAAGTCTACTTAACCCCATCAACCTTCCTGTGATTTTCCTGCACCTCTTAGGTGTCCGTAGTTTGCACTAGGTATATAGTATGGAATTACTCCCTACACTTATTCTACATTTGCTAAGTTCTAGATTAGATATGGGAACATGAGTTGTTGCTGCATTCACTATTTGTTGATACATCCTCCAGTCCTTCCCAGATGACCTGTCAATCAGAGTCCCAAAGAAAGGAAGGAAAGGGGTTTTTCTTTCTTTCTTTTTCCTTGTTTAAAAATTCACCAAACACCCCCCCCCCACACACACACACACATTCAAAATAACAAAGAAATAACCCCTCCCAAAGCACCCTCTTTCCAAAACCCAAGCAAACAAATTCAACTCCAGATTTCTTTTGTGGCCCATGCGGGTATATGTGTGTGTGTGTGTGTGTGTATACACCCCCCCACACACACACACATATACCCGCATGGGTCAGAGAGAATTTGTTGAATAGATTTTTCTATGGCCCAATGCACTTCCTGTCACCAATCCTTCACCTGTTTCCAAGTAAGGCGATATTTCCCCCATGAACAGACATGTTTTCTTGGAAGATTGGAAATGAACACTACTTTCATGATGGTAACACTTATTTATAACTATCATCCGGTGGCGCGTAAAAAGCACCATCCGTCCGAGGCCGTTTGCCAGCTCCATCTGGCACCTGTGTGGGTGGCACATAAAAAGCACCCACTACACTCACGGAGTGGTTGGCGTTAGGAAGGGCATCAAGCCGTAGAAACATTGCCAGATCAGACTGGGCCTGATGCAGCCTTCTGGCTTCACAGACCCCAGTTGAACCGTCCAACCCATGCTAGCATGGAAAGCGGACGTTAAATGATGATGATGATCCAAGGTCAAAGCAGGGAGACAGTAACACACACACACACACACATGCACACACCTGTTTGTGAAGCAAACTTCTTGACACAGTTCATGCCTGTATATTTGTGTATATATGTGTGTATGTAACTCACTCTTCCCTACACACACACATTAGGTATGGACTTTTTGAAGTTACTTTTACGTCCCTTAAAATCTGTTTGCTTAAATTATTTGATGTCCCTTTCTCTCCTATCTCCACTTATATACTCAGATATGTTGGCTGGGTATTTAAACTAATGATTTTTTCCCAAAATCAAATACACAAAAACTTGAGCTCTCTCATGACAATAAAATAAATTCCACCTTAATTTGCTACTTCAACGAACTTATCTCCAAAGCTTCTCAAATGTAAATATTTAAACTTCTTTGCTAATATGCTTGTATATCTTTCATTTCTCCCTTTTCTCTCATTGAATACTTGCCATTTCAGACTGACCACCATATTACCATGCATGTTGATTTACCCTTTCTGCTATAGCCCCGGGCCAACCAATGCCTTGTGAGTGGATTTGGTAGACAGAAACTGAAAGAAGCCTGTCGTAAATATGTATATATATATATGTATGTGTGTGTGTATTTGTGTGTCTGTGTTTGTCCCCCTAGCATTGCTTGACAACCGATGCTGGTGTGTTTACGTCCCCGTCACTTAGCGGTTCGGCAAAAGAGACCAATAGAATAAGTGCTGGGCTTACAAAGAATAAGTCCCGGGGTCGATTTGCTCGACTAAAGGCGGTGCTCCAGCATGGCCACAGTCAAATGACTGAAACAAGTAAAAGAGTAAAAGAGATACCCTCACACTAACACCAACTACACGATATTTATCCTGATTCACTTCCCTAACATGCAACATAGCTTTAGCCCCCTTTTGAGGCTGCCAGAGTCATATCCTGTATTACACATCTTCTATTCAATATATGGTGTCTTTAACTATGTCTCCCATCACAATAAGTGTGCTTATACCACTTATTAATCCGAGGGGAGGCAATGCGAGCAGCAACTAAAAGAACATTACAAAATCCACAGAAAGATCAAACACATACATATATTCATATATTCATTTATATCTACAGAAGAGACATAAAGCCCGACGTTTAGAAATATAATAATATCATCATCATCATCATCAGTTAACATCCGTTTTCGATGCTAGCATGGGTTGGACAGTTCAACTGGGGTCTGGGAAGCCAGGGGGCTGCACCAGGCCCAGTCTGATCTGGCAGTGTTTTTACAGCTGGATGCCCTTCCTAACGCCAACCACTCCGAGAGTGTAGTGGGTGCTTTTTACGTGCCACCTGCACAGGTGCCAGACGAGGCTGGCAAACGGCCACGATTGGATGGTGCCTTTTACATGCCACCGGCACGGAGGCCAGTCGGGGCGGCGCTGGCAATGGCCAACAATATATAAATATATAAGAATCAGTGTTGCACATATAACACATTGAATCATGAAACATGTGCTTATAATAATTCTTTCTGTTATAATCAGAAGACCTGAAATTTTGTGGGAAGTGGGAAGTGGGTAATCAATTACATTGACCCTAATGCTCAACTGGTTCTTATTTTATTGACCCTGAAAGGATGAAGGCTAAAGTCAGCATTGGTGGCATTTGAACTTAGAATGTAAAGTCAGAAGAAATATTGTTAAACATTTTATCCAGCATCGTAATGACTGTGCCAGCTTATCACCTTGACTACACTTACAATAGCAATAATAGACAAGAGCACTCAAAGAGCTCAAACATCCACCAAAGCAACACCAATGTCCTCGCAATGATTAGCCAGAGATGATTTTAAAATGAGAATATCTGAAATTAACTCGACTGCTCTCACAAACGAGAATACTAAAAATGAACCTGACCACTCTCAATCAAAATTAAGTAAAAAAAAAACCAGACAAATAATCCAGAATCCTTGTCCGGTACCTGATCGATCCCAAAATCAAATCAGTCTGTGCCAGTTACGAGGCCAAACATCCCTGAAAGTTTCATCCAGATCCATGCAGCAGTTCTTGAGATATCTTGTCCACAGTCAAACAAACAAACACTAACTAGACTACCCATGACCCGTATGGTCACCAGGGAAGTCTGAGTTTCCCAGCAACGGAGTTTTGCTTTGTGGGTTTTTTTTTTCTTTTCCATGTTATTTCACGTGTTTTCAATAAATGTGACATCAAAATCATGTGTAAACGGCTCCTTTCCCTGGAAAAGGAAAGATTTGGCTGCTATTTCTTGCACAGCCTGCTACCACATAACAAGTATTTTGGATCCTTTATTGCAAATAGCTGTTACATGGCAGCAGGGTATGCTGGAAATAGCAGCCAAATCTTTGGAGGTGAGATACGTTGATAGTTTTATAGATATTTCAAAATTATGATGCTGTGATGCTAGGTGTTTCCATTATTTTGTCCAACCCCTGTATGTATATATCTGGATACAAGTGAAGGCGCGTGGCTTAGGGGTTAGGGCATTCGGCTGACGATTGTAAGGTCGTGAGTTCGATTCCTGGCGATGCGTTGTGTCCTTGAGCAAGACACTTTATTCCACGTTGCTCCAGTCCACTCAGCTGGCAAAAATGAGTTGTACCTGTATTTCAAAGGGCCGGCCTTGTCACACTCTGTGTCACGCTGAATCTCCCTGAGAACTACATTAAGGGTACTTGTGTCTGTGGATTGCTCAGTCACTTGCACGTTAATTCCACGAGCAAGCTGTTCCGTTGATCGTATCAGCTGGGACCCTCATCGTCGTAACCGACGGAGTGCTCCTATATATCTGGATACATACACATACAAATAGTAGTAATATTAGTAGGAACGTTAATAGCGGTGACCTAATAGATCCTGTAACTGCGTTTTCTTCCTCTTATCATCTACTTTTCCCAAGTTGCATGGGTCAGACAAAGTTTTTTGAGACAGAGGTTCTACAGCCTGAGGCCCGTTTTCTCCCGTTTCCCATAAGCAGACGTGTTTTTTATCTTTCTTTTTTACAGAAAACTGGAAACAAACGACACTGCTTGTATGACAGTGACACTCATTTACAACCATCACATGATGTCAAGATGAGAGGGGCACACACACACACACACATCCATCTATCCATACGTACATTCACATACACGTACCCAAGCACACGCTCGCGCAAACAGTATCTTCTATAATCTTCTCATTAATTATGATGCAATGGCCTGAACAATCCGGAACAGAGTAAGAGGACGGAAATTACCAACAGATAATGTTCATTATATTTAGACTCCAAAGAATATTTAGTGGAACTTAGAAATTAAAACAACATCCAAGTTAAAACACAACTGGCCTGATATTTTACAGAAAACTGGAATCAAACGACATTGCTTGTAGGACAGGGAAACTCATTTACAACCATCACATGATGTCAAGACGAGAGAGGCACACACACATGCGCGCACACACACACACATGCACACACACACACACACACACACACACACATATGTACATAGCTGTAGGAACCATGCCCAGCTGACACTGAAGTTCAACAAAGTCCTTCAGCCAATCAGATCCTGTACTGTCATGTGAAGGCGTATAGCTAAGGGGTTAGGGTATTTGGCCGAAGATCATAAGGGTGTAAGTTTGGGACATGGCACACGTGTGCTTGGACAAGGCACTTTACTTCATGTTGCTCCAGTCCACTCAGCTAGCAAAAATGAGTAGTACCTGTATTTCAAAGGGCCAACCTTGTCACACTCCATGTCACAGTGACTCGCCCCGAAAATATGTTACTAGTATGCCTGTCTGTGGAGTACTCAGCCGCTTGCATGATAATTTCACGAGCAGTCTGTTCCATCGATCGGATCAACTGGAACCCTCATCATCATAACTGAGTGTCAAACAGATCCTGTTGGATCATTCAACCCATTACCAACAGGGAAAATAGACATTAAATGATGATGGTATACAATGGGCTTCTTTCAGTTTCCATCTACCAAATGCATTCGCGAGGCTTCAATAGAAGACACTTTTACGAGGTGCCACACAGCGGGACTGAACCTGGAGCTACATGGTTCGAAAGCAAGTTCCTCAACCACACAGCTACACCTGTACCTCACAGCCTTGCCTCCACCTTACTTGACATTATCTTTGCGAGTTAATTATATATATACCTGTGATAGTGGCATGTGATGGAGGTAGTGTTAACAATAGTTATATAAATACAAGAGATATTAAGAATTCAGGCTGGGAGCCAATAGATTCATTACATAGAACAAAGAGAAAGTATAATATTTCATCCCTCTCACCCCCCCTTCTCTCTCGCTCTTTATGTATGTGTGTGTGTATATATATGTGTATATATATATATATATAAGAGGCAACAGGTTGCTTGACCGCATACCGAAAAAGTAGAAATAGCAGTCAAGAATGCTTATTTCTATTTTCAAGCATTCTTGACTGCTATTTCTACTCTTTCGGTATGCAGTCAAGCAACCTGTTGCCTGTCCCTTTTTTCTTATATATATATATATATATACTGAACTTTACAGAAGTTCCTACCATTAATCGGCTATATTTGCATACCGAATTCTACCAGTAAATAATTGTGGTCTTTTTTGAAAAACCATTATAGAAATTATTTACTCTTATTATTATATTACTATATATAAGCACTATATGAGAGAGGTTTTCTTTAAGTATTGGAAATAGTTTTAAAAAAGTTTTTTTTAGCTGCTATTTCTAATGAGTTCAGTATGCGGCAAAGTAATTTATTTTACTAAGCCCTTTTATAATATATAATATATATATATATATATATATAAAGCTCAAGTTGTCTGTGTATGGCAGGTTTGGTAGCCTTCAACTAGCACTATCTTCTTCGAGACACTGCAGCGCAAGTTGACCAAAATTGAGAGTATGATAGAAGAAGGCTTGCTCTTCATTCCTTAGAAGATAAAATTCAAATCGGACCACGTTAACACCAAAAATTATTTACATCAAAATGGTGCTTTTTTTTCTATGAAAATCCCTATTTTTTTACAATTTTTTGACTGTTGTGTCACCATTTTTCGGTGTATTTCAACCAGAAAAATGTTCACTTAAAGAGAATAACAAGCTACATAATGCAGAATTTTTACTTTTCAAAAATTCCAATTATAAAGGGTTGAAACAAACCCAAGCAATGCCAGGTGATACTGCTAGTGTTATTCAGATATCAGAAAGCAGAACCAAAATCGAAGTCGATCAACATCAATGGAAATTGCAACTGTGGTTAAGCGAACCATCTGATCGTGGCCGTTGCCAGCGCCGCCCTGACTGGCACGTAAAAACACCATCTGTTCGTGTCCGTTGCCAGTCTCACCTGGCCCCCATGCCGGTGGCACATAAAAGCACCATCCGTCCGTGGCCGTTTGCCAGCTCCGTCTGGCACCTGTGCGGGTGGCACGTAAAAAGCACCCACTACACTCACGGAGTGGTTGGCGTTAGGAAGGGCATCCAGCCGTAGAAACACTGCCAGATCAGACTGGAGCCTGATGCAGCCTTCTGGCTTCACAGACCCCAGTTGAACCGTCCAACCCATGGAAAGTGGACGCTAAATGATGATGATGATATATATAGAATAATCGAACATGAACAATAGCAAAACAACAAGAGGACATGAACATGGAATGTATAAGTTCAATGCTTGGTAAAGGTGGGAAACGATATAGATATATATATATCATCATCATCATGATCGTTTAACGTCTGCTTTCCACAGATGAGTGTGTGTGTGAGTGGGTGGTGTGCTGAAAAGTTCCTGGCTTTGGGTAAAAGAAACTACAAGAGGATCAGTTAATCTTGGTTTCATTCAACATAATCCCCTTCTCAGAGTCATACATTCATTGCAGCAGTCCTTCCAGTTTTTCTAAGCCCTGTAAAAGAACTTGGAAAGTTGGGCCTGCAACCAGGCCTTTTGCAACACCCTTAAGGCCAGGAACTTTTCAGCACCCCCACATGTATATATGTATGTATATATATATATATATATATATATATATATATATATTTCTTTACTACCCACAAGGGGCTAAACACAGAGGGGACAAACAAGGACAGACAAACGGATTAAGTCGATTACATTGCCCCCCCCCCCCCCCCCCAGTGCGTAACTGGTACTTTATTTATCGACCCCGAAAGGATGAAAGACAAAGTTGACCTCAGCGGAATTTGAACTCAGAACGTAGCAGCAGAGGAAATACGGCTACGCATTTTGCCCGGCGTGCTAACGTTTCTGCCAGCTCGCCGCCTTAATATTAATATATATATATATATATATACACACACACACACACACATAGTTCGGTTCTTCCTGTTTTTAGGTGTATACATGTATGATGTATATATATCTGTGTATGTGTGCACGTCCATTCACACTCACACATGCATGCATACATACATACATGTCTATATTTTTCTTTATAACCTTATGACTTTCACACCCCAGACAGGTGACCTAGATATATAATTTAAAAAGATGAGAAATATCTCTTTGTCTCTGTTGTGCGTGTATGAATGCGTCCGGCTGCATCTTTGGGCAAATTCCAAAGTAACAGGTTACTAGATCAGTTAAAGTAAATTTTATATATATATATATAGCAGGTGTGAATATATATATATATATATATATATATAATATATATATATATAATATATATATATATATATATATATATATATATAATATATATATATATATATATAATATATATAAATATATATATATATATAATATATATATATATATATATATATATATATATATATATATATATATATAATATATATATATATATATATATAATATATATATATATATATATATAGCAGGTGTGAATCTCTCTCTCTCTCTCTCTCTCTATATATATATATTATATATATATATATATATATAATATATATATATATTCACACCTACTTCGTTAAGCTGTTTAATTAAGTTAGCAGAACAAGGAAGTGTGTGTGTGTATATATACATCATATGTTTAGAAGCATTCTTTTTTGTATGTATATGTATATACACACATACGCACATATACATATATATACACCTGTGTTCGTGTTTGCACATGCATTTGATTCTTTATAATCTAAAAGTTATGGTGCACCTGAGCACTGTATACAATAATTTCATTGTTATTTTTTAAATAATTTTTGTTTTAATACACTCCCATTTGTAACAAGATATATCTCGTTTGTTACCCTGACATAAAGCAAGAACCACTTCCTGTTTCACACCAGAGTGCTTGTGATTGAATCTGAAATCACAACAAGGCACAGTAAACTTTTTAAGGAGTTTACGGCTTTCTCCAAGTCCACAAAAGCTAAGTAAAGGGGTTTATCTTTAGCCAGGTATTTCTCCTGCAATTGTCGAACCAGGAATATGGCATATGTGGTGCTTCTACCCGGAACAAAACCCGAACTGCATCTCAACCAAACTGACTTTCTCCCTAATTAGTTGGGCTGTGATCCTCTCCGTGACCTTCATTACCTGATCCAACTGCTTGATACCTCTGTAATTTGTGATCAGTCCCACTACACAACACCTTGGTTGTCTTTCACCACGGAAGTGTGAATGGATTTTGTTATATGGAAATTGTATGGAAGCCTTTGAGTGCTTTTGGCAAAAATACACTTTGTTACAAGCATTTCATCTTGGTATTGAGATTGTTGATACTCAGTTGATGTTTTCTATCCTAACAAGCTGAATATCTTTTTGCATGAAAATGCAGAGGCACAGGAGTGGCTGTGTGGTAAGTAGCTTGCTTACCAACCACATGTTTCCGGGTTCAGTCCCACTGCGTGGCATCTTGGGCAAGTGTCTTCTGCTATAGCCCCGGGCCGATCAATGCCTTGTGAGTTGATTTGGTAGACGGAAACTGAAAGAAGCCTGTCGTATATATGTGTATATATATATATATATATAAGTGTGTGTGTATATGTTTGTATGTCTGTGTTTGTCCCCCTAGCATTGCTTGACAACCGATGCTGGTGTGTTTACGTCCCCGTCACTTAGCAGTTCGGCAAAAGAGACCGATAGAATAAGTACTGGGCTTACAAAAGAGAATAAGTCCCGGGGTCGATTTGCTCGACTAAAGGCGGTGCTCCAGCATGGCCGCAGTCAAATGACTGAAACAAGTAAAAGAGTAAAAGAGTAGGTGTTATGTAAAAATAACCCAGAACAAGTAGCACCAGGCACATGGGTTGTGTTTTTATACCATTGAACAGAAATGCATTTGAGCAATGTGCAAAAACCTTGTGTACAAAACACAGAACTGGAATTAGAAATACAAGGAATGTGGAGAATATTGGCAACATTTGTGTCTATTATAATAGGAATTGTGGGTAATATTGGTACAGAAACACCACCAAAATAATTTTAACACTTTCCTTATTACACATGATATATATATATATATTCTTTTATTCTTTAACTTGTTTCAGTCATTTGACTGTGGCCATGCTGGAGCACCGCCTTTAGTCAAGCAAATCGATCCCAGGACTTATTCATTGTAAGCCTAGAACTTATTCTATCGGTCTCTTTGGCCAAACAAGCTAAGTTATGGGAATGTAAACACACCAGCATCGGTTGTCAAGCGATGTTGGGGGGACAAAGACAGACGCACAAACATATACATACACATACATACATACATATATATATATATATACATACAACAGCAAAAAACGAAAGAGTAAAAAGATCGTATAGAGTGCGAATGCTCAAGATACAAGAGTAGAGAAAGTGCCAACAACTGATGAAGGGTCGTTCATCTTTATGTCGTTTGTCTTGTTTTCCATTTGTGTCTTTTGTTGTTTGAAAAAGTAGTTCATATTCCATGTACTCGTACTTCGTATTTTATGTTGTACACGTTTCGTAACGTCCTATGCCTACATATGCATATATATATATATATATATATATAACCTGGAAATCGTGATACACAGATATTGCTTCGAGCTGAGTGGGGGTCCTAGATTCCCTTGTTCGAAAATATAAAGACACAGATCGTGTCGTATAGATGTATGTACATATATGTATGTATATATGCATATATATATATACACATACATACATATATAGACATACATATATATACACACACATATATATATATTATATATATATATATATATATATATATATATATATTATATATATATACATACATACATATATACATACATACATATATACACATACATATATATATAGACATATATATTACATATATATATATATATATATATATATATATATATGTACTAACAGCTAAGCCCAGTTTCACCAGTCGGTTTGGATGATGTGGCTGTAAAACCTGCTCTGTGTAAGCATTCGACTTGTTGGGCACATTAAAAAACAATTTTAGAATGACTATTTTCTCTCAGAATGCTAAAAAATAATTGACCAATAAAAAATACCAACCAAGATTCAACCAAATCAAAAAATAAACCCAAATACTAAGTGAACAAAGATGAACCATCCCACTTCCATTGTGTATGCACATGCACACATACATACACACACACACACATTCACATACCCCCTTTTTACATACACATATATTCACACAGAGTTGAAACGCTGTTTGATTTATTTTTTCAGTGTACAATTTTCATCATCCCACTACCAAGTATGATATCACCCCTTCTTTCCTTATTCATCTATCACCCTTTCCTTTCTCATTCATAAACACAAAAGTATTATTATAATAGATTATCTCAGTAACCATGGGAGCTATGAAAAAATACATCACCACCAGATCATTCTACACATGTGTAATTTTTCGTGCAATTCCACCCAGCTGTTTGACTGTGAATCCCAAACAAGAAAGAATCGCTCATGTCAAATTTATATATATACATGTATGTATGCATGTATATATGAGATAATAGTTTCACTTTACAAGTTTCAGTATTAATAATGAAACTATTAAACTGGAAGTTTCTCACATTCCAATAGAGATGTTACGGAGTAAAGATTGTTTGCCAACATAACATGGCAGTCCTGGTTTAGGACAAATGTTGCTGTAATTTAGCCCCTGGAGACATCGTCTCCAACTGGCTATACAACACGATCCGTGCCCTTATATTTTTGAACAAGGGAATCTAGCACCCCCACTCAGCTCAGAACAATATCTGTGTATCGCGATTTCCGGGTTATTTCCCTTCATCAGCACAGAATAATTGTTCGGTTAATTAGTCTGTGCTGATGAGGAGAAATAACCCAGAAATCGCAATACACAGATATTGTTTTGAGCTGAGTGGGGGGTGCTAGATTCCCTTGTTTGAAAATATAAGGCTACAGATTGTGTCATATAGCCAGCTGGAGATGATGTCTCCTGGGGCTAAATTACAGCAACTTTCGTCCTAAACCAGGACTGCTATGTTATGTTGGCAAACGATCTTTATTCCAAAGTACTGTTGGTGAATATCTCTCATTGTGAGATTTAAAAATAGTAATTTTCTAAGAGATGTTATGGTTTCACTTTTGACACGTAATACTAAAATAGTGTAAGAGATAAGAGATTGCTCCGGGCTTGCATTAGGTAAGAAGTTAAAAAATTTTTTGCCCTATGACACTCCATGGACCGTAAGTAAGGCATGTGTAAAATTTGAATGAAATCAGTTGGGTAGTTCTTGAGTTTTAGTGATGCACACATACAGACACAGACAGACAGACAAACATTCTCAGTTTTTTTTATATCATCATCATCATCATCGTTTAACGTCCGCTTTCCATGCTGGCATGGGTTGGACGATTTTGACTGAGGGCTGGCGAACCAGATGGCTGCAGCAGGCTCCAATCTTGATCTGGCAGAGTTTCTACAGCTGGATGCCCTTCCTAATGCCAACCACTCTGAGAGCATAGTGGGTGGTTTTTACGTGCCACTGGCACGGGGCCAGTCAGGCGGTACTGGCAACGACCTCGCTCAAATCTTTTACCCATGCCACCGGCACAGGTGCCAGTATGGCGATGCTGGTAACGATCACGCTCGAATGGTGTCTTTTATGTGCCACCGGCATAGAGGTCAGATAGCCACTCTGGCAATGATCATGCTCAGATGGTGCTCTTAATACCCTACAAGCATGGGGCTCGAGTGCCAGTAGGGTGATGCTGGTAACGATCATGCTCGAATGGTGCCTTTTAAGTGCCACTGGCATGGAAGCCAGGTGGACAGAATGGTGTGAAGGAAAGATAAGTTGATGATGAGGGGCCAGAATATATTCACTAGGCAGCATGTCCAAGAGAGTATGCAACCACAGAAAATCTGTCTCGGTAAACCCCCTCTGAATCATGAAAAAGTGGCCAGTAAATGATAATGATATGTACGAGGGGTTGCTGAAAGGTCCTGGCTTTGGGTATGAGAAAATACAGGAGGATCAGTTAATTATGATTTTATTCAACATGTTCCCCTCACAGATTCACACACAAATTGCAGTGGTCTTTCAGTTTTTTCTAAGCCCTGTAAAACTCAGAAGCTTGAATCTCCAACCAGGCCTTTCACAATAGTCTTAAAGCTAGGAACTTTCCAGTACCTCTTCATAAACACACACACTGATGTAATTCATGTATAATATATATATTTAGTCCTTATATCTCTCTATATATATAAATGGCAAAATGTCTGTGTGTGTGTGTATCCTTTATACAAATCCACAATTTTTCAGTGAGAGGGCTCACACTTTCTATGGTTATTCAAAACTGTGAAGATCATTTCATTTCCCCAGTTACCACTGAAAGCCATTTAAAAAAATCGATAAACCAACCCCTTATGTTTTAGGTAACAAAAGTCTTTAATACAAGGGACGTAACTCCAGCAGTTTAATCTAAAGATATTAAACCATAACTAGGGAAATAACTCTTTAAAACTCTGCATTTCCCTCCCTTTGTTATGTATCACACCTCAATACTGTACCAGACCAATTTATCCAATTTATGACCGGAACTGTCCCGGATTTCTGGATTTTACAGTTTCCCAGAGAATTTCTAAACGTTTGCTTAAAATCTCTATATCTATAAATGGCAAAATGTCTGTTTTTTGATTGGACGGAGATAATTTCACACCTGACAGTTGGATGCGCGTGCGCTTTTGCAGACAGTCTGTATGACTCTGCACATTTTTGTGTTTTGTGAAGACGCATTATTATGTGTTTTGGCTTTCAAACGTGCACGCTTTTTTGATTTGAGAAATGCAGGGAATTAGACCCAATGAATGACAAGAGATAGGGATTTTCATGAAAGACCAAATATGGTTGACTAGCACTAGACCCGACAACGCCGGGTCATAGTGCTAGTACTTATATAATGCATGTATATAAACTATCTATCAACTTGATATTTTCCATGAGGTTTGTGATATAATGTTTGCAGCGATAGAAGCAATAATGCCAGCAAAGCACCTGTACAGTTGCAACACAGTTACAACAATGACAGCATCAATAACACATTGTTCATTTAAACCAAGATTTCATCAGTGCTTCTCTTTAACTCCATCATTTTCTTTTCTTCCAGGTTTGCCCATCTCAACTCCGGCCACAACCGTGAACAAAGTCTGTGCTTCTGGTATGAAGTCTGTTATGTTGGCTGCCCAGAGTTTAATGTGTGGACACCAGGTAGGGTTCGGAGTTTGTAAGTTACACATCTGATGATGTTACTATTGTAGTAATGATGTGTTTATGTATCTACAAAAAATAGATTTCTCTAAGATGATAGACCTAAGGGAGTTGAAGAACTTGTCTAACCACCTTAATGCTAACAACCTTAATGCTACATTAATCATTGTATTGATTACAAATGGTGTTGATTACTGCTACTACTACTACAACCACTGCTGCTACTAGATGTTTTTATTATAGGTGCAGGTGTGGCTGTGTGGTCAGAAGATTGCTTCCCGACCAAATGGTTTCAGGTTCAGTCCCATTGCATGTCACCTTGGACAAGTGTCTTCTACTGTAGCCCCAGGCCAACCAAAACCTTGTGAGTGGATTTGGTACATGGAAAGAAACCTGAGCTCATTTGTGTGTGTGTGAGAGAAAGAGAGTGACTGCCCCCCCCCCCCCGCCTTGACATTGTATGATAGTTGTAAATGAGTGTCACCATCATACAAGCAGTGTCCTTCATTTGGAGTTTGGTTCACCAGACCTCAGTCAAATCATCCAACCCATGCTAGCATGGAAAGTGGGTGTTAAATGATGATGATGATGATGTCTGGGCATTGAGAAATATCACCTTACTTGGCAATAGGTGAAGATTGGTGATGGGAAGAGAATTTGGCCATAGAAAATCTGCCTTATGCAAGCAGGGAAAATGGACATTATAAACAGTGGTGATGATGATATCTTAAGGTATTTGATATCAGAATCAGTTGAGAGCCAAACAAAATGTATTGTGGGATTAACTAAAGCCCATAATACATTTTGTTTGGTTGTCAACTTAGATTCTATGTTCAAATCATGGTAGGATTAGTTTCCTATATTAAATTGTTAGGAAAATTATCAAAGAAAGTAATGACTTATATAACGGAATTATATTAGGCCTTGACACATTATCAGTCACGTTTCCACTCACTGATAACACACTGTGCCCTATTTCTATTGTAATGCCAACAAAGATCTGGTTGTTTTCTTAGTGTGTTCAAAAACCAAAATATTGTGCCTGGTTTAGATATCATATTTCTAAAAGAACTCACATCTCTAAACATTTGGTGCCCTCATTGCATCTCTTGAACATTTGCTGCCCATGTGTGAGCTGACAAGGCACCACCACCACCACATCAAGTGGTTTGTTTGGTAGAATCATTAGAGCATTGGAAAAAAACACAGTATTTCTTTCGACTCTTTACATTCAGAGTTCAAATCTCTTTGTCTTCTACTTTCTTGAGTCAATAAAAGAAAATACAAGTACTTTGGTCTATGATATTAACTAGCCCCCATCCCCCAATTTGCTTACCCTGTACCTAAATCAGTTGTTATTATTATTATTATTATTGTTATCTTTTTTTTCTTCTTCTTTCAAATTTGCTTCCATTTCTTGCCGAGTGTCTTCCCGACTCCTAGGGCAAAGAAACTCATAGTATACATTGGTAGGCCATTAAACTAAACTCACTAGTTCGTTCATTTTTTTTTAAGTTAAATTAAAATTCATGGGTAGTAATAGTTCTCTTATTATTATTATTATTATTATTATTATTATTATTATTATTACTACTATTACTATAATTATTATTATTATTATTACTATTACTATATTATTATTATTATTATTATTATTATTATTATTATTATTATTACTGTTATTATTATTATTACTATTATTATTATTATTATTATTATCATTATTATTATTATTATTCGATTGCAATAGATATTTTATTGGTTGAATGATATTTCAACAGCAAGCCTGTCTTTGTCACATTAAAAACGAAAAAGTGATAAAATTTCAAAATTATAGAAATTCAAATCTAAATTATGAACAAGAGCAATCGGCATCTACATGTTGATATTTGATGTTGTAAGACTGTCCGCTATAACTTTTTCGTGTTTGCATATTTCCAGAAATGATAAACGACTTTTGTTTTTCAGCACAAAAAAACAAGTTTTTTTTAACTGACAGAAATGTTGATTTCTCATTTTCTGATTCATATTGGAATTTCTATAATTTTGAATTTTTATCACTTTTCATTTTGAACTCAACAGAGACAGGCTTGCTGTCGAAATATCGTTCAACCAATAACATATCTATTGCAATCACATCGTGCTCTTCGTCTTGTCTGTTTACCTTTGTGAAGAGCTATGCCAAACCTTTTAGAATATTATTATTATTATTGAGTTAGAGAGCAGTGCATGCCATCAAAGTGACACTGGGGTACAAATATACGAAGCCCAATATACCCATCATGACTACCCGTCTGATAAGGGTACACCAGGCACATGCATCACAACCATATGTGCGCGACATGGTGATCTCATATCAAGATAAACAGCACATGACCTTGCAGGTGGGGCCCAGTTAGAATTTTCTTCAGGTTGAGTAGCCCATCCCACTCAAAAGGTCCCTGAATAAGGGTTGTATTATTATTATTATTATTATTATTACTATTATTATTTTTATTATTATTATTATTACTATTATTATTGAGTGAGAGAGCAGTTCATGCCATCAAAGTGACACTGGGGTAAAATATACGAAGCCCAATATACCCATCATGACTACCCGTCTGATAAGGGTACACCAGGCACATGCATCACAACCATATGTGCGCGACATGGTGATCTCATATCAAGATAAACAGCACATGACCTTACAGGTGGGGCCCAGTTAGAATTTTCTTCTGGTCGAGTAACCCATCCTGCTCAAAAGGTCCCTGAGTAAGGGTTGTTTAAGGATGTTGAACAAAACACCCATGTTTCCAGAGGTGAATTATTCAAACCCCAAAGAATCCCTCTCAACACATGGCTATGATGCTCCCCCACTACTTCTGCTTGTGATCAGAGATGCACATATCGTCAGCCACTAAGGGACTTACTCAACTGGCTATGGTCAAACAACTGACAAGCAAATCTGTGGTACTGAGCAGATTATTTGCTGTAGCCCATCTTTTATACCAAGACAAAACAATGTACATGATAACACTTCCAATCAGTTAAGATCAGAAGCCATGAGAGCCACTGCCTGGTACTGCATCAGGGCATTATTATTATTATTATTATTATTATTATTATATTATTATTATTATCATTATTATTATTATTTTAGTCAAGTTCTAGAGATTATCTTAGTGGCAACACCTTTTCTTAGTATTTGAGGTCTTGTTTCAGTTTAAGAAATCAGGATTTTTATAAAGAAAAATTGTTTTCATTTTCTTTAGGATGTCATGGTTGCTGGTGGAATGGAAAGTATGTCGAATGTACCACTTTATATGCTACGATCTGGCACTCCTTATGGAGGGGTTAAGCTCATAGTAAGTCACCAAATATTTCTTTGTCTTTTCCCAGTATCATTTACCTTTACATGACACTCCTAATAAGGCTTTGTTCATACCACTTTCACTTACCTCTACACTAGCTACCATCTCTTATTCTAACTTGACCATAGGCGCAGGAGTGGCTGTGTGGTAAGTAGCTTGCTAACCAGCCACATGGTTCCGGGTTCAGTCCCATTGACCAAATGGTTTCAGGTTCAGTCCCATTGCACGTCACATTGGACAAGTGTCTTCTACTGTAGCCCCAGGCCAACCAAAACCTTGTGAGTGGATTTGGTACATGGAAAGAAACCTGGGCCCATTTGTGTGTGTGTGAGAGAGAGTGACTGTGCCCCCCCCCCCCCGGCCTTGACATTGCATGATAGTTGTAAATGAGTGTCACCATCATGCAAGACACTTGGGCAAGTGTCTTCTGCTATAGCCCCGGGCCGACCAATGCCTTGTGAGTGGATTTGGTAGACGGAAACTGAAAGAAGCCTGTCGTATATATGTATATATATATGTGTGTATGTGTTTGTCCCCCTAGCATTGCTTGACAACCGATGCTGGTGTGTTTACGTCCCCGTCACTTAGCGGTTCGGCAAAAGAAACCGATAGAATAAGTACTGGGCTTACAAAGAATAAGCCCTGGAGTCGATTTGCTCGACTAAAGGCGGTGCTCCAGCATGGCCGCAGTCAAATGACTGAAACAAGTAAAAAAAAATAAGTGTATACCACTCTGTAGTCACCCTCTGTTACCATCACTCGTCCATAGTATAATGACTTACTTTTACTTAGCTACCATCCACTGCCATCTCTTGTCCTCATCACCATCGTCTATCTCTACTGTAGCTATTTTCTTCATTTGAAGTAAAACTCATATTTCGGAGGATTTTGCCCAATAAACTAAGTACTAGTAAAATAATCACTAACTAGTCATACCTGTGCCGGTGGCACGTAAAAAGCACCATCCGAACGTGACCAATGCCAGCGCCGCCTTGGGATCTTTTCAGTTTGAACAGCAGTTTTTTTTACCGGTGTCATATGAAATTGTCACCCATAATTATGACCCTAGTATCGATCTATTGCATTTCAATCTGTTTTAGGGTTAGGGTTAGGGGTGGGGGGAAGGGTATCTTTTTTTCTTCAGAAATGTAAATAAACCCAATCTGTTTCTTAAACGAGGGACATATTCATACAGCACAGAATGTTTTCACCTCAATAGACGTCATTGATTGGTTGAAATTGCAGAAATTGAAGAAAAAAAACAACAAATATTTTACAAACTATAGAATTTCTCAATAAAGCCAAGAGAAAAGGATGTTTTATAAACACATTCCACCAATATACGAAGTTTAAAAGTGTTTAGTTACATGGACATTATTTTAAAAAACTACCGTTCAAACCGAAAAGATCCTCGCCTTGACTGGCTTCTGTGCCAGTGACATGTAAAAAGCACCCACTACACTCATGGAGTGGTTGGTGTTAGGAAGGGCATCCAGCTGTAGAAACACTGCCAGATCAGACTGGAGCCTGGTGCAGCCTCCTGGCTTCACAGACTCTGGTCGAACCGTCCAATCCGTGCTAGCACGGAAAACGGGCGTTAAACGTTGAAGATGATGATGATAGGTTAAGTACTCTCTCTCTTAACATACAATAGAAGGTACCTCCGATTAATGATGGAAGGTCCACACAGCTGAATTTCTCTCAATCATATGTATGGCCACACTTGCCATATCTTTGATCATAGGTCTACAGGTCAGGGAAGAACTGGGGCTAAATGTCAGCAGCACTCTGAATAACAAGATCGGTTTGGTTGGGATCCAATCAGTGCACAATTCACCATGGTTTATTGCCCCACTGCCTCAATCATTGGAAGAGCAGATGAAGTCATATGCTTTTAACGTAACTATGCCTTGAGGTCTAACCAAGTTGGTAGAAGACAAGATAAGTATTGATAAATAAATTAAGAGCAAATGTACTGAATGGTGAATGCAAAAGATTCTCAATTTGCTGAAATTGCCCTTTTAGTTGGGGATAGAAAATAATGACTGGTTTATTGTTAGAGGCTCTCAAAAGAAAAAGGGGAGGTAATTTCAAGAAATTAAGACATATTTCAATATTACTGGACCTCGTCAGCAAAATATAGTCTACTCGAGAGCTTTTATCAAATATATATTACATCTATCACTACACACCACATATATATTATAAGTCCTAATTTCTTTTCAACATAACTACATCTTTAAAGTCAAACTCTCACGATTAAGCTCCTGATGGGGTCTGTAGATTTGAATTGTTTCAAACTGTAATGAGGTTTGATGCCTTATTTAGCATGATCCTTCTCTTAGTTTGATCTCTCTTTCAGTTTGATCCCTTGTTCAATTTGATCCTTCTCTTAGTTTGATCTCTCTTTCAGTTTGATCCCTTGTTCAATTTGATTCTTCTCTTAGTTTATGTTATTTATGCAATTTCTGTTTCACTTTAACTTTTCTGTTTTGTATTTTCTAGGATGGAATTGTTTTTGATGGATTAACTGATGCCTATGATCACATCCATATGGTAAGTCACAGCTTAAATATTGATTTTCGAATTTCAGTACAAGACCAGCAAGTTCAGAGGAGGGGGTTAAGTTGATTACATTGGTGCCAGTGCTCAACTGGGACTCTTTTTATCAACCCTGAAAGGATGAAATCAAAGTTTACCTTGACAGAATTTGAATTCAGAATGTGAAGACAGACAAAATGCTGCTAAGCATTTTACCTTGCATGCTAACATTTTCTGCCAGTTCACTGCCTTAACCCTTTTGATACCAACCCGGCTGAAACTGGCTCTTGCTCTGTAGCATAAATGTCTTGTTTTCACAATTTATGTTCCCAACACTAGCTGAGATAACCGAGTTATTTTACTAAATTATTTATTATATTTAAAATTAATTGAAAGAAACACAGAGCATCTCAAAATAAATACGGTAACAAAAGGGTTAAAGCATAGGTTAAATATTAAGCCCTATCTCTGTCTGAATATAAATTCCTCTTACATTTTTCACAGAGACCTACCTTGTTCATGCTCAACCTTTCCAGCTTCCACCAAAAATATAGATCCTCTAAGTGCAAGAGAAACTCATAGAAAACATTGCAAGGTAGCAAAATCAGCTGAGTCACATTCAATAACCCCAAGACAGTAGCTTAAACATCTCAAGGAACTGTCTTACAATTAGAGAGCTTCTGCATAGTCACTCAAAGTGCTAGAATTAGCAGCTAAATTCCCATGAACTTATACACCATGGTCTTAACTCCTTTGGTATCGACCCACTTGTTAATGTTTTTGGTTCCATGATACAAACTTCCTATTTTAAGGGGATCTAAATTAAAATCTCTCATTCAAATCATCATCATCATCGTTTAACATCCGTTTTCGATGCTAGCATGGGTTGGACGGTTCGATCAGGGTCTGGGAAGCCAGGAGGCTGCACCAGGCTCCAGTCTGATCTGGCAGAGTTTCTACAGCTGGATGCCCTTCCTAATGCCAACCACTCCAAGAGTGTAGTGGGTGCTTTTTACATGCCACTGGCACTGGTGCCAGGGGAGGCTGGCAACGGCCACGATCGGTTAGTGCTTTTTACGTGCCACCGTCATGGAAGCCAATCAAGGCGGCGCTGGCATCGGCCACTAATTTATGTTCCAAACACAAACTTAATAATGACAAGGCAATTTACTAAATTCTTTATTTTCAAAATTATTTGAAATAAAAGCAGAGTATCGCAACAGAAATATAGAAACAAAAGGGAGAAACATATTAGATAATGCAGTGTTCTAAATACCCTTTAAAATATGTATGGCTACAGATGAAATGCCTTTAATTATAAGTTTGCAGGAACAGGATGATCAGAGTCTAAACTTATTACTATTCTATATTCCTTCTCCTTACTCAGCTGAAATTTTCATTACGACCATACTGCCTTCATACAGCTGAAATTGTGCCCAAAATGCTGGGGGATTCTTTTAGGTGACATTTTTCATTAATTTCAGGCCTGGTGCCCATAGTAGATAGGATTATTAGATAAAGTTGCCATTCATACATGCTTCGCATTTACTAACAGATTTGGATCACTCTGTGTGTATGTGTTGGTGTATGTATGTAGTGTATGTTTATGTATATTTTTATGTATACTTTTGTGCATTTTCAATCTGTGTGTGTAGGAAAGCTTTTAGCTCCTGCAAGAAAAGTCCCACTTCCAAGTCCCACCTCCACTTCCCAGCTGGCGCAAACGCACGGGCGGGCAGCTGAAGACCTGAGCAACGATGATAAAGGAGGACCTCTCCAAACTCTCAGGTCCACAGGTGGTCGGTCTGTGCAGATTTAACCATGAATGGTTCGCTATCTCCAGTGACCTCGCACAGGACCGTCGAGCGTGGGGTGCCATGGTTCGTAATGCCGTCAGGACCAGAGAAGAAACCGGCTCAACCCACCCTGGGTGAATGCCGTCGTAAGTAAGTACTTCCAAGAAAGAAGACATGACAGAAAGGACTACTGCCAGATTCCAGAAGAGTTATTCAGAACTTGTTTCCCGGGGGTCACCAAGTTGGGGTGGGAAGGATATTGATACCAACATGGACTGGCAACAGAAGCTGCAAATGCAATTAGTGGTCGTTCTCCCATTTAAACATCAGCAGTGTGTGACTTTGTCTGTGGTTGTGCATTGGTGCATGTCCGGGTATGTAATATGTGTGATTGTGTGTGTGAGAGTGGCTTTATGCTTGTGTGAAGACCTGTTGGGGCAAGTGAAATCAGAATCGAAATTGAACCAATCCTATGACTGGCACCCGGCAGATGCCAGGACCCCTGGACTGGAGATACGTAAAAAGCACTATCCGAATCGTGGCTGATGCCAGCGCCGCCTCAACTGGCTTCCATGTCGGTGGCACGTAAAAAGCACCATCCGAATTGTAGCCGAAGCCAGTGCCGCCTCGACTGGCTTCCGTGCAGGTGGCACGTAAAATGCACCATCCGAATCGTGGCCGAAGCCAGTGCCGCCTCGACTGGCTTCTGTGCAGGTGGCACGTAAAATGCACCAATCTGACCGTGGCCGATGCCAGCCTCGCCTGGCACCAGTGCAGGTGGCACGTAAAAAGTACCCACTACACTCACGGAGTGGTTGGCGTTAGGAAGGGCATCCAGCTGTAGAAACATTGCCAGATAAGACCGGAGCCTGGTGCAGCCTCCTGGCTTCCCAGATCCCCAGTCGAACCGTCCAACCCATGCTAGCATGGAGAACGGACGTTAAACGATGATGATGATGATGTGTGTGTATTTGGGTGTCTGCATGGGTTGTATGTGTTGTATGAGATCAGTCTTAAGCTCAGCAGTTGAATAAGAGAGGCATTACTTATGTCCGTGTCAGTTGTTATTTTTCAATCGTTGACTTCCTTTGTAGGGAAACTGTGCTGAAGACACTGCTAAAAAATATGACATCTCACGTACAGAGCAAGATGAACATGCTGTCATGAGTTACAAACGTAGTCAGAAGGCTTTTCACGAGGGTGTCTTGGCAGCCGAAATTACACCTGTTCAGATACCAAAGAAAAAAGGTATGACATAATTATTCTCTGTTAAGCTACTTCACCCTTCACACCCATCGGATTAATTGATTACACCATTGCCCAATGAGACTATCATACTACACCCTTCACAACATGTCCTGTCTATCGCACTACATATATCCTCACTACCACACTAACTACACAACACGTCCTACCTACCACATTACACTACCACACGTGTACTATGACACAACAGCACAACACAAGATACCACGACTACCACATTGCATCCTGCACAACATATCCTCACATATCCTTAGTACAATCGTTTAACGTCCGTTTTCCATGCTACCATGGGTTGGACGGTTCGAAGCCAAGAGGCCACACCAAGCTCCAGTCTGATCTGGCAGAGTTTCTACAGCTGGGTGCCCTTCCTAACACCAACCACTCCGAGTGTAGTGGGTGCTTTCTATGTCCCACCGGCACAGGTGCCAGGGGAGGCTGGCAACGGCCACAATCAGTTGGCGCTTTTTACGTGCCACCGGCAGGGAAGCCAGTCAAGGTGGCACTGGCATCGGCCACGTTTGGATAATGCTTTTTACGTGCCACCAGCACAGGTATCTATCTATCTATCTATCTATCTATCTCTCTCTCTCTATATATATATATTGTGAAGTATATTTGTTTCATAATTTAGCCAAAGGATGGATAATGCTCATGATATCTGGAGTTGCCTCAGTCATGTAGAAAGATGTGGTTTGCTGCCTTCTGACTTGATTCACACTTCCTCCCTGCTCCCAGAGACACTAACTAGGTCCTCTTCCAAGATTTCTGCTCAACAGCAACCTTACACTACAAAATACACTTGTACATCCTACCTCCAAGGGACATGGAATTATCCAGTAAAACTCAAAGCCAAGAACACTCCAAGGCCTTGAACAGGTTTTTTTTTTATAGGAATACATTCAATATTATTGACTTATTCTTAACCTCCACCTCTTCCAGATTCAATGCTACACCACCACCACCACACAATTTATACCCCCTCTAGGAACACCAAACTTTTGCTTCCAAATCTTTTATTTCACCATTGATAAATAAATTTCCTTCGTTTACCAGGAGAAGCAGTAACCATATCTGAAGATGAAGAGTTACATAAAATGAAACTAGACAAAGTGCCCAGTCTCAGACCAGTGTTCCAAAAGGCAGAAGGTAAACTTTACTTACACCATATATATATAGGCGTAGGAGTGGCTGTTTGGTAAGTAGCTTACTTACCAACCACATGGTGCCGGGTTCAGTTCCACTGCATGGCACGTTGGGCAAGTGTCTTCTACTATAGCCTCGGGCTGACCAAAGTCTTGTGAGTGGATTTGGTAGATGGAAACTGAAAGAAGCCCATCGTATATATGTGTATGTATGTTTGTGTGTCTGTGTTTGTCCCACCAACATCGCTTGACAACCGATGCTGGTGCGAATACGTCCCCATAACTTGGCGGTTCGGCAAAAGCAACTGATAGAATAAGTACTAGGCTTACAAAGAATAAGTCCTGGGGTCGATTTGTTCGACTAAAAGGCAGTGCTCCAGCATGGCCACAGTCACATGACTGAAACAAGTAAAAGAGTATGCAATGTATATGACCATTTATCAAGAATACTGATGATGCTATTTTAACAGTATCAGTAGTACTACTAACACTGTACATGACCAGTGTATTAACAATACCGATGGCTCTGCACTAATACTGCAGATATCAACTATATTAACACTGCACATGACACTGTATTAGCATTGCAGATGACACTATACAAGTGACAAGGTTGCCCAGTGGAATAGCACTGTAGATCAGAGCTGCTCAAAGTGGTGGTCCATGGACTGGCACCAGTCTGCGAGCCATCAGCTGCCAGTACAAGGTGAGTTTCCAGAAAAGAAAGAAACATTATAAAAAGCTTATGTAATATTGTATTATTTGTTTACAAAATAAATATAAGACAAAACAAATTGTCAACTTTTATTATATTCATTAATTATATTGTGCGGAAGGTGTTTATAAGCCATTTAAGAAACACACAAAAGCCGTTAGATTCACTTCAACATTTAAGTTTAATTTGCCAAAATATTTTCGTTGCTTTGAGATCTCGACCTGTTCACTGACAAAATTCCGAAATGCAGCACGGAGTTTTGTCAGTGAACAGGTCGCGGTCTTAAAGCGACGAAAATATTTTGACAAATTAAACTTAAATGTTGAAGTGAATCTAACGGTTTTTGTGTGTTTCTTAAATGGCTTAGAAACATCTTCCATGCTACGATTGTTTTCGTTCCAGCACACGATGTCAGATCAGGTCACTCGCTATGCAAGTACATCTCCGTAATTATTTATATTGTTTCCGGTATAAATTAATATTACTTAGAAATATTACTGGTCCCTGGCACATTGCAAAAAAAAAAACTGCCAGTACACCACATCAGATAGTTTGAGAAGGACTGCTGTAGATAACACTGTATAAGCAATGCAAATGCCTATTGTACTAGCACTGCAGTTGACAATCTGTTAACATTGTTGAAGACACTGACCTCAGTGTGTAAGCACTGTAAATGTCACTGTTTTAACATTGCATATGATTACTGTGTTTATAACGCAAATAACTATTGTTTTAAAAGTACAGAGGACTTTTGACTATTAATACTCCTGGTAACCACTGTATTGATACAGTTCCTGGGAGCCACTGTATTAGCACTTCAGATGATAGAGTGTTAGTAGTGCAGATAACAATATGTTAGTACTGTTTTTTTACCTTAAATTAGCGTTGTGGATGTTAAACTAATTCTTCTAATGATATTAGTTCTACTGCATATAACACTGTACTGCTACTCTTAACCCTTTAGTATTTAAACCGGCCATATCCGGCCAAAATAGTTGATCTGTTTTATGTTCAAACTGACCAGATCCAGGCTCTCACACCTACCCCACAATGTTATTCTACATTAAGTAATTACACCATCAAGATCTTGAAGATATGAGATAATGCATGATTAATTCAAATAAATGGGAATCAATAAGCATTATGTTTGATAGGATAATCTGAACACTAAATGGTTAAACACTGCCATATTGGTACTCTCTCTAACATTGTTTTTCTCCTCAGGTACCGTGACTGTAGCTAACTCCAGCAAATTAGATGATGGTGCTGCTGCTATGGTTCTCATGACAGCACAGGCAGCCGACAGGTTAAAGGTGAAACCACTGGCTCGAATTGTTGGTAAGACTTTCTTCTTTCACTAACATCTCCTCGTTATTGTTGTCATGATTATCGTTTAGCCCCAAGTCAACCCAGATCCAACAAGCTCATCACCAAATTTATTCTGATCATGACCATTCCACATTTTTGTATAGAATGAATGAATGGCGGCGAGCTGGCAGAAACATTAGCACGCCAGGTGAAATGCGTAGCCATATTTCGTCTGCTGTTATGTTCTAAGTTCAAATTCGGCTGAGGTCGACTTTGCCTTTCGTCCTTTCAGGGTCGAATCATTAAGTACCAGTTACGCACTGGGGTCGAATCATTAAGTACCAGTTACGCACTGGGGTCGATATAATCGACTTAATCCTTTTGTCTGACCTTGTTTGTCCCTTCTGTGTTTAGCCCCTTGTGGGTAGTAAACAAATAGGTATGATGCTCATAATGTTAGGGCTTTAGGTTGCATTTGTGGAAAAGAGGTTGGTCCTATACATCAAATCAAGAGTGTCATAAACAGTACAATTTATCTGGAGATCCTGTGGAACACTTTGCATGTAACACACCTTCCACTTTAGAATGATAGTGCACGCATCCCCTTCTGGTATTGGCACTAGGGAAATAGCGTTGTACCCTATAAGAGGAAAGGGTCCTCACTATTCTCTTGCCTCTGTTCCTTCAGGGAAAACATACCAAGAAGGTAATAAAAGAAAAAGTAATGATAATGTAATATATATATATATATTATATATATATATATATAATATATATATATATATAGGCGTAGGAGTGGCTGTTTGGTAAGTAGCTCGCTTACCAACCACATGGTTCCTGGTTCAGTCCCACTGCATGGCACCTCGGGCCGACCAAAGCCTTTTGAATGGATTTGGCAAAGCCTGTCGTATATATGTGTGTGTGTGTGTGTGTATATATATATATATATATATATATATATATATATATATATATATATGTATGTGTGTGTATATGTTTGTGTGTCTGTGTTTGTTCCCCCCAACATTGCTTGACAACCGATGCTGGTGTGTTTACATTCCTGTAACTTAGCAGTTCGGCAAAAGCGACCGATAGAATAAGTACTGGGCTTACAAAGAATAAGTCCTGGGGTCGATTTTCTTGACTAAAGGTGGTGCTCCAGCATGGCCACAGTCAAAATGACTGAAAGAAGTGAAAGAGTAATAGAGTAATATATAAAAGAGTAAAACATCAACAGAAAGACGACAAAAGAACGCAGAAACATCATGCACAAGACTTGGTCATGCTCACCCCTTATCTACACACACACACACAAAGAGTTTACTTCTGCAAAGCACCTATCTATCAAATACCATTCACAAGGCATTGGTCAGCTTGGGGCTGGCTAAGGCAGAAGTCACTTATTAGAGTAGTATTGAACTTGGGCAACATGACCATAAAGCAAATGTCTCAGCCATGTTCCTATGGTTCTTGTTTTGTTGTTGTTGTTGTTATTGTTGCTATGTATGACCGATGTATATTGATATCAACACAGAATATCTCATTGGCTCAAATTATCCCTATACATTCAGGTTTTGCTGATGCTGCCAAGAACCCAATTGATTTCCCAACAGCCCCAGCTGTGGCCATGGAGAAGGTAACATTTTTGACTCATTCACTTCATAATTGAGGTTTCATCTTCAGATTAACCCTTTAGTTTTTAAACTGCCCCTGTAAGACCTAGACATTTCACCTGTTTTATGTTCACACTGGCCAGATCTGACCTTTCACACCTATCCTACAATGTCATTCTAAAAAAATAAGCAATCATATTATTGAAATCTTAGTTACAATGTGGCACATAAAAGGGCACCTGTGCCAGTGGCATGTGTAAAAAGATTCAAGCGAGGTCATTGCCGCCTGACTGGCCCCTGTGCCATGGCACATAAAAGGGCACCATTTGAGCATGATCATTACCAATGTCGCCTTACTGGCACCTGTGCCGGTGGCATGTGTAAAAAGATTCGAGCGAGGTCATTGCCAGTACCGCCTGACTGGCCCCTGTGCCGTGGTACGTAAAAGGGCACCATTTAAGCATGATCATTACCGTCACCTTACTGGCACCTGTGCCAATGGCATGTGTAAAAAGATTCAAGTGAGGTCATTGCCAGTACCGCCTGACTGGCCCCTGTGCCGGTGGCACGTAAAAAGCACCCACTACACTCTCGGAGTGGTTGGCGTTAGGAAGGGCATCCAGCTGTAGAAACTCTGCCAGATCAAGACTGGAGCCTGGTGCAGCCATCTGGTTCGCCAGCCCTCAGTCAAAATCGTCCAACCCATGCTAGCATGGAAAGCGAATGTTAAACAATGATGATGATGAGATAATGCATAATTAATTCAAGCCAATTTGCATAAATAAGCATTGCATTTGACACAGTAATCTGAATGCTAAGCAGTTAAATTTCTCTTCTATCAACAATGAGGACATAACCATACCCCTAACCTTGTACATAGACCAACCACGATCACCTTTCCACAACACTATTCCCATCCTGTTGCAGACAGACTCTTATAATAATGAAAGTGATAAGGAAGTCATCATCATCAGTTTATTAACGTCAGCTTTTCCATGCTCACACAGCTTCATGGAACTTGTTGAAGCAAGATTTTTCTATGACCAGATGCCCTTCCTGTCACCAACCCACACCTGTTTCCAAATAAGGTTATGCCTCCTGGTGCTAGACCTGTTTTCATGGAACATTAGAAATGATGGATACCCGTTATATGACTGCTGCTTGTTTACGATTATCATGTGATGTCAAGACAAGGAGACACCTGCACACACACATACACACACACACACACACATGCATGCAATGGACTTCTTTCGGTCTCCTTCTACTAAATCCCTTTGGTCAACCTGGGTCTATAGTAGAAGACACTTGCTCAAGATGTCATACATTGGGACTAAATCTGAAACCATGTACTTGAGAAGCAAACTTCTTAACCATACATCATCATCAACATTTAACGTCCGCTTTCCATGCTGGCATGGGTTGGACAATTTGACTAAGGTCTGGCGAACCAGATGGCTGCACCAGGCTCCAATCTTGATCTGGCAGAGTTTATACAGCTGGATGCCCTTCCTAACACCAACCACTCTGAGAGTGTAGTGGGTGCTTTTACGTGCCACCGGCACAGGGCCAGTCAGGCAGTACTGGCAATGATCTCACTCGAATGGTGTCTTTTACGTGCCACCGGCACAGAGGCCAACTAAAACTTAGTTCCAAACCTGACTTTGCTGATCCCATCATTGAACCTGTGGCTGGTTCTATCATTAACTGACTCCCAACTTGAACCAATGACTGGTCCCATTATTAATTCCCTCACTTGTAAACATTTTGTTTTTTAGTATTTTACATATTTGGAAGCTGCTGAACTAGTGACCACATAATGATCAGTTCAAAATATAAAAGTTTCAACCATTGTATTGTGTAATGAGGCAATACACAACTTTGTTTATTTCAGTCTAACAGGATCCACGACAATTTTATATTTGAGTGTAACAGATGTCAAAAAATATTCATGAATCTAAATGTACAAAAGCCATTCCACCATTTTTGTGTAGAGCAAAGATCAGAAAATAGATACCACACTCACACAATAGATCATCATCATCATCATCATCGTTTAACGTCCGTTTTCCGTGCTAGCATGTTTTGGACCGTTTGACCGGGGTCTGGGAAGCCAAGAGGCTGCACCAGGCTCCAGTGTTTCTACAGCTGGATGCCCTTCCTAATGCCAACCACTCCATGAGTGTAGTGGGTGCTTTTTACGTGCCGCTGGCACAGGTGCCAGGGGAGGCTGGCAGCGGCCACGATTGGTTGGTGCTTTTTACGTGCCACCAGCACAGAAACCAGTCAAGGCGGCGCTGGTATCGACCACGTTCGGATTGTGCTTTTTACATTCCACTGGCACAGGGATCACAACTAAAATTTCCATTTGATATTTATTTTGATGTTGATGTACTTGGCTCAATAGGTCTCCTCAAGCACAGCAGTCTCCTTTATATAACTCCTTTATATGTCTCCTTCATATTTCTGCTACCCACTCATTGAAGAATTAGTAGCAGAATCTGTTTTCAACAATGGAAACAATTGAAGCAATCAATACCTTGCCCAGAGACAATACAATAGCTAAAATTTGAATCAGTTTGATCTCTGGTCATGAGGTTGTCTTATTTCTGAATATATATGTAGGACAAGGCTTGATTTGAAATGACAACCTTCATTTCTAAATTATAAATAATAATATTTTTATTCAGCAAGTCATAACAGGACCATTTGACCTCCGTAGTGACATTATTGTCTATTATTTAGAAACCAAAGTTTCTAGTCTAGATCAAGTCTGGGATAATGCACAACATCAAAGAATGAGACACCTTGAGGATAATCAGAGATCAAACTGGTCGAATGTAGGTGTAAATAATGAAAACTTGTTTGTGTTTAAAGATGACTTTAACAGAATGAAAAATTATAATCTAACACCTGTGCCAGTGGCACATAAAAAGAACCATCCGTACGTGGCCGATGCCAGTGCCGCCTTGACTGGCTTCTGTGCCGGTGGAACGTAAAAAGCACCAACCGATTGTGGCTGTTGCCAGCCTCGCCTGGCACCTGTGTTGGTGGCACATAAAAAGCACCCACTACACTCATGGAGTGGTTGGCATTAGGAAGGGTATCCAGCTGTAGAAACACTGCCAGATCAGACTGGAGCCTGGGGCAGCCTCTTGGCTTCCCACACCCCGGTTGAACCGTCCAACCCATTCTAGCATGGAAAACGGACGTTAAACGATGCTGATGATGAAATGGCAAATTATCTCAAACATTTTTGATATTAAGACAATAGTAAGATTTGAACTTATGATCCTGTGGTCAGTAGGCCAGTAGGCTTAATTTTGTAAATTTATTGTTTTGTTTTTCAGCTTTTGGCTCAGTTTGGTAAGAATGTATCTGACATATCAATGTGGGAAATAAACGAAGCATTCAGTGTGGTTGTATTGGCCTGCAACAAATTGATGGGTCTTGATCCGGCCAAAGTGAACATTCATGGTGGTGCCGTTAGTTTGGGCCACCCAATCGGGTAAGAGACACACTTTTCTTTCTTCTTCACCCTCACAATTTATTTACCACACAAATTGACCCTCATATGTTGCCTTTAGAGATACTCTTAAGAGTGAAAGTTCTTGTTGATGTACGTTCTCCTTGTTCTCTTTGATATGTCAACAGTTTAGGCGCAGGAGTGGCTGTGTGGTAAGTAGCTTGCTAACCAACCACATGGTCCCAGGTTCAGTCCCACTGCGTGGCATCTTGGGCAAGTGTCTTCTGCTATAGCCCCAGGCCGACCAATGCCTTGTGAGTGGATTTGGTAGACGGAAACTGAAAGAAGCCTGTCGTATATATGTGTATATATATATGTGTGTGTATGTGTTTGTGTGTCTGTGTTTGTCCCCCTAGCATTGCTTGACAACCGATGCTGGTGTGTTTACGTCCCCGTCACTTAGCGGTTCGGCAAAGGAGACCGATAGAATAAGTACTGGGCTTACAAAGAATAAGTCCCGGGGTCGATTTGCTCGACTAAAGGCAGTGCTCCAGCATGGCCGCAGTCAAATGACTGAAACAAGTAAAAGAGAGAAAAAGAGAGAGAGAGTTTCATTTGTCTTTTGTTTTATTAGTCCACCTAAGAATCAAGGAATCGGTCCATAGTCTTTTTAGTTCTTCTGTATGGATGAAGCTTATTTAAGTTTCCTTTATACAGAGTGTAAGTTTGATGAGAATATTTATAATGTATTCTCACTCTGTGCAGTGCATTCGCTGTAGATAATGTATCATCCTTTTGGGGTTGATAAAAAAAGTACCAGTTGAACACTAGGGTCAATGTAGCCAACTTCCTCTTCAAAACTACTGGCCTTCTGCTAAAATTAAAATGAAATTGAGTGGTTGTATAAAGTCAACATAATGTGACAGTCCCATAAAGGGAATTACACCACCGCTATTTAGCCCTAGGAAGCATTGACGCTTCCTGTCGGCTTTGAGACATTTCCTGTGTCCTTATATTTGCAAAGGGGGAGGCAAGCACCCCCAACAGCTAGGACTAGCAACCTGAAGATATGCATGTTTCTGGGTCTTACCCGTCATCAGTCCAGGGTAGCGAGTCCCCGCTAGCGGTGATACTTGCCAGGCCTTCGCAAATATATCTCGCTCCACCACCGCTCATGTCTCTTTGAGACATTTAGAAATTCAATATTTCTAATTAAAATGAAATTATTATTGTTATTGTTACTATTACTATTATTAATAATAATAATAATAATAATAATAATAATAAAGATGGGGAGCTGGCAGAATTGTTAGCACACTGGACGAAATGTTTAGCAGTATTTCACCTGTCGCTATGTTCTGAGTTCAAATTCTGCCATGGTTGACTTTGCCTTTCGTCCTTTCAGAGTCGATAAATTAAGTACCAGTGATACGCTGCGGTTGATGTAATCAACTCATCCCCTCCCCCAAAATGGCTGCCTTTGCAGCAAAATTTGAAACCATCATCATCATTTAGCGTCTGCTTTCCATGCTAGCATGGGTTGGACGGTTCAACTGGGGTCTGGGAAGCTAGAAGGCTGCACCAGGCCTGGTCTGATCTGGCAATGTTTCTACAGCTGGATGCCCTTCCTAACTCCGTGAGTGTAATGGGTGCTTTTTACGTGCCACCGGCACAGCTGCCAGACAGGGCTGGCAAACAACCACGGTCGGATGGTGCTTTTTACGTGCTGGGTCCTAGATTGACAGAATTGTTAGATTGCCAAATTAAAAATGTCTCGCAGTATTTTTCCAAGATCAATGTAATTAATTAAACTTCTCCCCTCAAATTTTTGTCTTGCAGAATGTCTGGAACCCGAATCACAGGGAGGATGGCATTGAACCTGAAACCTGGAGAACTTGGAGTTGCTGGAATCTGTAACGGTGGCGGTGGCGCTTCAGCCATAATGATTGAAGGTCTTTAGACTGAACCTCAGCACTTAGGATTGTGCTTAGTTGTAGGAGCAGAACGTTGACAACTTGGTGCTGCTGTTATATATATTTTTTTACATATCACCTTTTGTTGTGTCACCAGATGACTCACTAGGTGACTCACTAGATGACTCACAAAGGGGACCCACTAGATGACTCACAAAGCCTTCTCTTCAGACTGACTACCCAGCTCTTTCTGTCTCATTACAACCACTAAGGGTGCCATTTCTCCAACAAGCAATGTCTTCCTACCCCACCCCCCAACAGTCCCATAGTATTATTATTATCAACATCATTCCTTACTACCGCTAGCATCTTGCTATTTAGACATAGATATATATTTTATAATTACACTACTAGTGTTCAGTTTGGGAGACATTAGCTCAGTATAGTTAAGCATTAGTAGGAGAGAGAGAGAGCTGATGTCCACTATTTAGTTACTAGTCTATTTGTTTTGAACTCTACTTCAGGTTGTGGGACACAGACACACATACACATGAATGTGTATATATTTTATTATTTTCTACACATAATACAGATCATTATACATACACATGTGTATGTTAATTATATATATATATATACAATAAAATATGCTTCAACACAAGAATTCACATGAATCTTGCAAACCAAATACAAAATCGAAATATATGTATATATGTGTTTGTATATATATATACATATATATATAACACATGTCTATCTCTATAAATCGCATGAAGTATGAAGAAGCATTATCAGGCAAACACTGGAATGTTAATGAAACGACTGTTTTGCTTTCCATCGAGCTACATGTTTGTCCAATGTCTTTTCCCATGCACTCTTTATCTGATAACATATTTGTGAATAAATATATATCCAGTCTCATTATATATATATACACAGACAGAGGGTGCGGCAGAAGTAAGACCCTTTTGTATTTGATTTTTCCAGTTTCTAATCGAGTTTCTTTTTAATTTCCTAAAATTTCTGCGATTTTTTTCATTCGTTTATTATTCATTTCTTTAATTAATGCAATAAATTTGTGTTCAATAAAAAATTACTTAATAAACATCTATATACTATAAAAGTTATTAAATGCAAAAAAAAAGCATTACTTCTGCCGCACCGTGTGTGTATATATATATATATATATATACACACCTACAATCAAGTTAGTTCTGAATTTATGAAATCTGTGATCCCTGTAAAATATTTATGAAATTTTGATATGTTAAATGAAAAAAAATTCTTGTACACTTCAAACTTTTTTTTGAATAAAATCATTTTAAAAATAACATATTTGTTTTATAGTGTCTGATTTAGCTGCATGGATCTATGAATTATTGGTGCTTCTGAAAGGATGAGTAAATATCTAATTGTGGTTTTGGTACGAGAAGACCTGTTGAGCTTGAGAAAACCTGTTGAACTTGTGAAGACCTGTTGAGTCACGTACATCAACATCAAAAATCAATGGAAATTGTAGTTGTGATCCCTGTGCCGGTGGCACGTAAAAAGCACCATCTGAATGTGGCCGGTGCCAGCGCCGCCTTGACTGGCTTCTGTGCCGGTGGCACATAAAAAGCACCAACTGATCGTGGCCGTTGCCAGCCTCACCTGGCACATAAAAAGCACCCACTACACTCACGGAGTGGTTGGCATTAGGAAGGGCATCCACCTGTAGAAACACTGCCAGAGCAGACTGGAGCCTGGTGCAGCCTCCTGGCTTCCCAGACCCCGATCAAACCGTCCAACCCATGCTAGCATGGAGAACGGACGTTAAACGATGATGATGATTATAAATGATCCTTGGGTTCACACAACAAAATGCTTAAATACAAAATTATTGACACCATTATCATCATATGCCCACTTTGCAAAGTTTCTATGCTCTATATTTTGCCGCTTATTGGAGCTCTTTATCATCTCTTCATGAGGTTCAGCCTTCACCATATCTTCCTGTCTTCTTCTTCTTCAGTAGATTGCTTGATATTTCTTAACCCAACTGTTGCTAATCCACGTTAAAAGCACCCAGCACATTCTGTAAAGAGATCAGCGTTAAGAAGGGCATCCAACCATACTGGAATCCGGTGTGGCTCTCCAGCTTACCAACTCTGATCAAACCATCCAACCCATGCCAGCAAGGAAAATGGCATTAAATAATGATGATGATGATGATGATGACAGTGTGACAGATAAATCTCTCTTTCTGTCTCATTACAACCACTAAGGGTGCCATTTCTTCAACTAGCAATGTCTTCCTACCCCACCCGCAACAATCCCATAGGATTATTATCAACATCATTCCTTACTACCGCGAGCACCTTGCTATTTAGACATAGGTATATATTTTATAATTACACTACTAGTGTTCAGTTTGGGAGACATTATCTCAGTATAGTTAAGCACCAGTAGGAGAGAGAGAGCTGATGTCCACTATTTAGTTTCTAGTCTATTTGCTTTCCATGCTAGCATGGGTTGGACGGTTCAACTGGGGTCTGGGAAGCCAGAGGCTGCACCAGGCTCCAGTCTGATCTGGCAATGTTTCTACAGCTGGATGCCCTTCCTAACGCCAACCACTCCGTGAGTGTAATGGGTGTTTTTTACGTGCTACCGGCACAGCTGCCAGACAGGGCTGACAAATAACCACGGTCGGATGGTGCTTTTTACATGCCATACATGGCCAGTGGTGTCACACTAGTGAAGTTAATCAGGTGGTAATGGTGTCTTCTTGTAGCTAATGGTTTACTGTATTCTTGTAATTACCATCATGGTTTGGAACATTACATGTTTGCATATCTGGTCAGAGAGATCAAAGGGTTACGCAGGTATTTCAGTCATTCAAAGAAATAACACGAACAAGGTATAACAATTTCTCAATTTTTTTTTATTTAAAAATAATAATTGTAGAAAATATGAAAACATTCTTTTTAATATGTATGTACTATATATATATGTGTGTGTGTGTGTGCATGAATATATTATGTATGTATATATATATATATAAGTTCAGCAAAATTTAGATTCAGATGAATATGGTACTTAAGTTAAAGGCACCAGAATTTGGTATGGTATTATCCATATAAATCAAATGGGGTGATTATAATCAAAATAAGCAACAAGGATATCCAAGATAGTGTAGTACAATTTAATAAAATGAAGTAGCATGAAACGATTGTACCACACTACCTTAGATATCCTTGTTGCTTATTTTGATTATATATATACATATATATATATATATATATATATATACATAAATATAAGAGAGTAACCACTATGTGGTCGACTCTAGCACTAAAAATAGATCTGCTAGGTTTGCGCTAGTAGTTGTGCTAACTTTCATCGGAAAAGAACTCTTTGTGGCTGAAACCTAGCGGATCTATTTTTAGTGCTAGAGTCGACCACATAGTGGTTACTCTCTTATATTTATATTTATCTATAAAATTTATTGTATTCCTGGTTTTTATGCACAAAGCCACTTGGTGTTAAATGGATGTACTATTAAATTAGTATCCAATTTTCTCACCCTTATTAGTTGATTATATATATATATATATATATACAACACACACATTATATAAACATATATATATATAAGTACATTATATATATATAGACATATATGAATACATTTTTTAAAAACAATGAATAAACAAAACAAATATTTACAAAAATTTTGTTAAAAACAAGACAAAACCTAGAACTTCCTGTCCAGGTGAAGAGGATGAATTAATTATTGCCTCCAGCCTAAGTGACAAAGGTGGAGTCAGATGGCGAATTAAGTGAATGTGATGGATTGGAATGTGATTTGGGATTTGTCTTGGTTCACAGGGTGGGTTCATTGAAATGTGAAGGGTTGAAGTGAACAAAGTTAATTGGAATGTGAACAAAGTGACAAGGGTGAATTTAATTAACTAAATGAACATGATGGATGAACTGAAATGTGAACAGGGTGGATTGTGATGTGGACTATCCACATGAACATGGTGGATTAACAGATGTGAACAGGGTGGATTGTGATGTGGACTATCCACATGAACATGGTGGATTAACAGATGTGAACAGGGTGGATTGTGATGTGGACTATCCACATGAACATGATGGATTAACAGATGTGAACAGGGTGGATTGTGATGTGGACTATCCACATGAACATGGTGGATTAACAGATGTGAACAGGGTGGATTGTGATGTGGACTATCCACATGAACATGGTGGATTAACAGATGTGAACAGGGTGGATTGTGATGTGGACTATCCACATGAACATGATGGATTAACAGATGTGAACAGGGTGGATTGTGATGTGGACTATCTACATGAACATGGTGGATTAACAGATGTGAAAGGGTGGATTGTGATGTGGACTATCCACATGAACATGGTGGATTAACAGATGTGAACAGGGTGGATTGTGATGTGGACTATCCACATGAACATGGTGGATTAACAGATGTGAACAGGGTGGATTGTGATGTGGACTATCTACATGAACATGATGGATTAACAGATGTGAACAGGGTGGACTATCCACATGAACATGGTGGATTAACAGATGTGAACAGGGTGGATTGTGATGTGGACTATCTACATGAACATGGTGGATTAACAGATGTGAACAGGGTGGACTATCTACATGAACATGGTGGATTAACAGATGTGAACAGGGTGGATTGTGATGTGGACTATCCACATGAACATGATGGATTAACAGATGTGAACAGGGTGGATTGTGATGTGGACTATCTACATGAACATGGTGGATTAACAGATGTGAAAGGGTGGATTGTGATGTGGACTATCCACATGAACATGGTGGATTAACAGATGTGAACAGGGTGGATTGTGATGTGGACTATCCACATGAACATGGTGGATTAACAGATGTGAACAGGGTGGATTGTGATGTGGACTATCTACATGAACATGATGGATTAACAGATGTGAACAGGGTGGACTATCCACATGAACATGGTGGATTAACAGATGTGAACAGGGTGGATTGTGATGTGGACTATCCACATGAACATGGTGGATTAACAGATGTGAAAGGGTGGATTGTGATGTGGACTATCCACATGAACATGGTGGATTAACAGATGTGAACAGGGTGGATTGTGATGTGGACTATCCACATGAACATGGTGGATTAACAGATGTGAACAGGGTGGATTGTGATGTGGACTATCTACATGAACATGGTGGATTAACAGATGTGAAAGGGTGGATTGTGATGTGGACTATCCACATGAACATGGTGGATTAACAGATGTGAACAGGGTGGATTGTGATGTGGACTATCCACATGAACATGGTGGATTAACAGATGTGAACAGGGTGGATTGTGATGTGGACTATCTACATGAACATGGTGGATTAACAGATGTGAACAGGGTGGACTATCCACATGAACATGGTGGATTAACAGATGTGAACAGGGTGGATTGTGATGTGGACTATCCACATGAACATGGTGGATTAACAGATGTGAACAGGGTGGATTGTGATGTGGACTATCCACATGAACATGGTGGATTAACATGTGAACAGGGTGGATTGTGATGTGGACTATCCACATGAACATGATGGATTAACTGAAATGTGAACAGGGTGGATTGTGATGTGGACTATCCACATGAACATGATGGATTAACTGAAATGTGAACAGGGTGGATTGTGATGTGGACTATCCACATGAACATGGTGGATTAACAGGTGTGAACAGGGTGGATTGTGATGTGGACTATCCACATGAACATGGTGGATTAACAGATGTGAACAGGGTGGATTGTGATGTGGACTCCATATGAACATGGTGGATTGTGATGTGGACTTTCTACATGATTATGTGGATTAACAGATGTGAACAGGGTGGATTGTGATGTGGACTATCCACATGAACATGGTGGATTAACAGGTGTGAACAGGGTGGATTGTGATGTGGACTATCCACATGAACATGGTGGATTAACAGATGTGAACAGGGTGGATTGTGATGTGGACTATCCATATGAACATGGTGGATTGTGATGTGGACTTTCTACATGATTATGGTGGATTAACAGATGTGAACAGGGTGGATTGTGATGTGGACTATCCACATGAACATGGTGGATTAACAGGTGTGAACAGGGTGGATTGTGATGTGGACTATCCACATGAACATGGTGGATTAACAGATGTGAACAGGGTGGATTGTGATGTGGACTATCCACATGAACATGGTGGATTAACAGATGTGAACACGGTGGATTGTGATGTGGACTATCCACATGAACATGGTGGATTAACAGATGTGAACAGGGTGGATTGTGATGTGGACTATCCACATGAACATGGTGAATTAACAGATGTGAACAGGGTGGATTGTGATGTGGACTATCCACATGAACATGGTGGATTAACAGATGTGAACACGGTGGATTGTGATGTGGACTATCCACATGAACATGGTGGATTAACAGATGTGAACAGGGTGGATTGTGATGTGGACTATCCACATGAACATGGTGGATTAACAGGTGTGAACAGGGTGGATTGTGATGTGGACAATCCACATGAACATGGTGGATTAACAGGTGTGAACAGGGTGGATTGTGATGTGGACTATCCACATGAACATGGTGGATTAACAGATGTGAACAGGGTGGATTGTGATGTGGACTATCCACATGAACATGGTGGATTAAACAGGTGAACAGGGTGGATTGTGATGTGGACTATCCACATGAACATGGTGGATTAACAGATGTGAACAGGGTGGATTGTGATGTGGACTATCCACATGAACATGGTGGATTAACAGGTGTGAACAGGGTGGATTGTGATGTGGACTATCCACATGAACATGGTGGATTAACAGATGTGAACAGGGTGGATTGTGATGTGGACTATCCACATGAACATGGTGGATTAACAGATGTGAACACGGTGGATTGTGATGTGGACTATCCACATGAACATGGTGGATTAACAGATGTGAACAGGGTGGATTGTGATGTGGACTATCCACATGAACATGGTGGATTAACAGGTGTGAACAGGGTGGATTGTGATGTGGACTATCCACATGAACATGGTGGATTAACAGGTGTGAACAGGGTGGATTGTGATGTGGACTATCCACATGAACATGGTGGATTACAGGTGTGAACAGGGTGGATTGTGATGTGGACTATCCACATGAACATGGTGGATTAACAGGTGTGAACAGGGTGGATTGTGATGTGGACTATCCACATGAACATGGTGTTAACAGATGTGAACAGGGTGGATTGTGATGTGGACTATCCACATGAACATGGTGGATTAACAGGTGTGAACAGGGTGGATTGTGATGTGGACTATCCACATGAACATGGTGGATTAACAGGTGTGAACAGGGTGGATTGTGATGTGGACTATCCACATGAACATGGTGGATTAACAGGTGTGAACAGGGTGGATTGTGATGTGGACTATCCACATGAACATGGTGGATTAACAGATGTGAACAGGGTGGATTGTGATGTGGACTATCCACATGAACATGGTGGATTAACAGGTGTGAACAGGGTGGATTGTGATGTGGACTATCCACATGAACATGGGGATTAACAGGTGTGAACAGGGTGGATTGTGATGTGGACTATCCACATGAACATGGTGGATTAACAGGTGTGAACAGGGTGGATTGTGATGTGGACTATCCACATGAACATGGTGGATTAACAGATGTGAACAGGGTGGATTGTGATGTGGACTATCCACATGAACATGGTGGATTAACAGGTGTGAACAGGGTGGATTGTGATGTGGACTATCCACATGAACATGGTGGATTAACAGATGTGAACAGGGTGGATTGTGATGTGGACTATCCACATGAACATGGTGGATTAACAGGTGTGAACAGGGTGGATTGTGATGTGGACTATCCACATGAACATGGTGGATTAACAGATGTGAACAGGGTGGATTGTGATGTGGACTATCCACATGAACATGGTGGATTAACAGATGTGAACAGGGTGGATTGTGATGTGGACTATCCACATGAACATGGTGGATTAACAGATGTGAACAGGGTGGATTGTGATGTGGACTATCCACATGAACATGGTGGATTAACAGGTGTGAACAGGGTGGATTGTGATGTGGACTATCCACATGAACATGGTGGATTAACAGGTGTGAACAGGGTGGATTGTGATGTGGACTATCCACATGAACATGGTGGATTAACAGATGTGAACAGGGTGGATTGTGATGTGGACTATCCACATGAACATGGTGGATTAACAGGTGTGAACAGGTGGATTGTGATGTGGACTATCCACATGAACATGGTGGATTAACAGATGTGAACAGGGTGGATTGTGATGTGGACTATCCACATGAACATGGTGGATTAACAGGTGTGAACAGGGTGGATTGTGATGTGGACTATCCACATGAACATGGTGGATTAACAGGTGTGAACAGGGTGGATTGTGATGTGGACTATCCACATGAACATGGTGGATTAACAGATGTGAACAGGGTGGATTGTGATGTGGACTATCCACATGAACATGGTGGATTAACAGGTGTGAACAGGGTGGATTGTGATGTGGACTATCCACATGAACATGGTGGATTAACAGATGTGAACAGGGTGGATTGTGATGTGGACTATCCACATGAACATGGTGGATTAACAGGTGTGAACAGGGTGGATTGTGATGTGGACTATCCACATGAACATGGTGGATTAACAGATGTGAACAGGGTGGATTGTGATGTGGACTATCCACATGAACATGGTGGATTAACAGATGTGAACAGGGTGGATTGTGATGTGGACTATCCACATGAACATGGTGGATTAACAGGTGTGAACAGGGTGGATTGTGATGTGGACTATCCACATGAACATGGTGGATTAACAGGTGTGAACAGGGTGGATTGTGATGTGGACTATCCACATGAACATGGTGGATTAACAGATGTGAACAGGGTGGATTGTGATGTGGACTATCTACATGAACATGGTGGATTAACAGATGTGAACAGGGTGGACTATCTACATGAACATGGTGGATTAACAGATGTGAACAGGGTGGATTGTGATGTGGACTATCCACATGAACATGGTGGATTAACAGATGTGAACAGGGTGGATTGTGATGTGGACTATCCACATGAACATGATGGATTAACTAAAATGTGAACAGGGTGGATTGTGATGTGGACTATCCACATGAACATGGTGAATTAACAGATGTTAACAGGGTGGATTGTGATGTGGACTATCCACATGAACATGGTGGATTAACAGATGTGAACAGGGTGGATTGTGATGTGGACTATCCACATGAACATGGTGGATTAACATGTGAACAGGGTGGATTGTGATGTGGACTATCCACATGAACATGATGGATTAACTGAAATGTGAACAGGGTGGATTGTGATGTGGACTATACACATGAACATGGTGGATTAACAGATGTGAACAGGGTGGATTGGGATGTGGACTATCCACATGAACATGGTGGATTAACAGATGTGAACAGGGTGGATTGTGATGTGGACTATCCACATGAACATGGTGGATTAACAGGTGTGAACAGGGTGGATTGTGATGTGGACTATCCACATGAACATGGTGGATTAACAGATGTGAACAGGGTGGATTGTGATGTGGACTATCCACATGAACATGGTGGATTAACAGATGTGAACAGGGTGGATTGTGATGTGGACTATCCACATGAACATGGTGGATTAACAGATGTGAACAGGGTGGATTGTGATGTGGGCTATCCACATGAACATGGTGGATTACAGGTGTGAACAGGGTGGATTGTGATGTGGACTATCCACATGAACATGGTGGATTAACAGGTGTGAACAGGGTGGATTGTGATGTGGACTATCCACATGAACATGGTGGATTAACAGATGTGAACAGGGTGGATTGTGATGTGGACAATCCACATGAACATGGTGGATTAACAGATGTGAACAGGGTGGATTGTGATGTGGACTATCCACATGAACATGGTGGATTAACAGATGTGAACAGGGTGGATTGTGATGTGGACTATCCACATGAACATGGTGGATTAACAGTGTGAACAGGGTGGATTGTGATGTGGACTATCCACATGAACATGGTGGATTAACAGGTGTGAACAGGTGGATTGTGATGTGGACTATCCACATGAACATGGTGGATTAACAGATGTGAACAGGGTGGATTGTGATGTGGACTATCCACATGAACATGGTGGATTAACAGATGTGAACAGGGTGGATTGTGATGTGGACTATCCACATGAACATGGTGGATTAACAGATGTGAACAGGGTGGATTGTGATGTGGACTATCCACATGAACATGGTGGATTAACAGATGTGAACAGGGTGGATTGTGATGTGGACTATCCACATGAACATGGTGGATTAACAGATGTGAACAGGGTGGATTGTGATGTGGGCTATCCACATGAACATGGTGGATTAACAGGTGTGAACAGGGTGGATTGTGATGTGGACTATCCACATGAACATGGTGGATTAACAGGTGTGAACAGGGTGGATTGTGATGTGGACTATCCACATGAACATGGTGGATTAACAGATGTGAACAGGGTGGATTGTGATGTGGACAATCCACATGAACATGGTGGATTAACAGATGTGAACAGGGTGGATTGTGATGTGGACTATCCATATGAACATGGTGGATTGTGATGTGGACTTTCTACATGATTATGGTGGATTAACAGATGTGAACAGGGTGGATTGTGATGTGGACTCTCCACATGAACATGGTGGATTAACAGATGTGAACAGGGTGGATTAACAGATATTGCTGGAACTCATTTACTGTGGAGTGGACTGGAGTAAAATGAAATGAAGTGTTTTGCTCAATAACACATTGTACTGCCTGATACCAGAAATGAAACCACAATCTTACAATCGCAGTATCTTAATCACTAAGGCCACCTACCTTTTCCCATGGTGGTTTTTAACAGTCTAAAAAATTCTTAATCAATAATTTATTTTGCCTGGCATGCAAATGATTCCCCAAGCTCACCGACCAGGTGCAAATCTTAATATTGATAATTAATGTATCATACAGAAGTAAGAGAATTAAGAATTCAACACAAGTCCAAGTCTACATGGAATGGTGTTGAATTCCCAATTCTCTTATTTCCATACAGCACATTAATTATCAATATTGATATTTACTTGGATGTAATAGTCTAAGTCCATGTTAGCATACATAGACCCAAGTCTGTCAAGATCCCTACAACTCCTGAAGTGAGAGTCTAATCCAATTTCCATGGTGTATAATTGACAATTACTCTCCACTGAACAGGACACCAGTCCATCATTATCATCATTTAACATCTTGTTTTCCGTGCTAGCACAGGTTGGACGGTTCAACCGGTGTCTGGGAAGCCGGGAGGCTGCACCAGGCTCCAGTCTGATCTGGCAAAGTTTCTACAGCTGGATGCCCTTCCTAACGCCAACCACTCCGTAAGTGTAGTGGGTACTTTTATGTGCCACCGGCACAGGTGCCAGGGTAGGCTGGGAGCTGCCACGATCGGTTGGTGCTTTTTACGTGCCACCGGCACAGGTGTCAGGGGAGGCTGGCAACGGCCACAATCAATTGGTGCTTTTTACATGCCACCGGCACAGGTGTCAGGGGAGGCTGGCAGTGGCCACGATCGGTTGGTGCTTTTTACATGCCACCGGCACAGGTGTCAGGGGAGGCTGGCAGCGGCCACGGTCGGTTGGTGCTTTTTACGTACCACCGGCACAGGTGTCAGGGGAGGCTGGCAGCGGCCACAGGGTTAATTCATTTACAGCTGAGTGAACTGAAACAAAATGAAATGAACACATTGCCTTGTCCAGGAATTGAAACTACAACCTTGCAAGCATAAATGCAACACCTTAACCACTGGGTCATGTACCTCCCACAGTACTTATACTATTAACCAATCATAAATTGTCGGTACTTGGAGAGAGAGCAGAGACATAGACAGATCTGAGTAACCCTGTACTTTTCAATTAGGGATGATGCAATTCACAGAGGAGGCCACCACAAGATTGTCAAATTTACAACACTAGTCTTGGAACATGGGTTAAATAAATTTCAGACTTCCAAAATGCCATGAGTCAGAGTATATGATTTGGGCGAAGGGTTGCCATTGTTGAGAGACACACAAGATTTTTAAGGGAACAGCTATAACACATGCCTAATGGAATGATTGATTCGTTATTAATAATGATTGATGAAAGCAGTGGTGGTAGTAATTATGGTGGTGAAGCTGATGATGATGATGATGATGATGCAGACAGTGACATCAGTGATGGCAACAACAGTATTGACAATAATGAAACTTTGATTTTATAAAAGATCAGAAGACAACCCTGTTACAACTTCTCAACATATTCGATATCCAGTGTTTTGAATATTACATCACATTAGGCCGTGAGCTGGCGCAATCATTAGCATGTTCGGCAAAAATGCTTAGAAACATGTTGTCTGTATTTACATTTTAAGTTCAAATTCCGCTAGGGTCTAAGTTTAAATTTCGCTGAGTTTGACTTTGCCTTTCATCCCTTTTGGGGGTCGATAAAATAAGTACCAGTTGAAAACTGGGGTTGATGTAATCAACTTATCCTCTCTCCCGAAATTGCTGGCCTTGTGCCAAATTTGAAACCAATATTACATTCCTACACACACACCTATATATACACACATACATACATCAAAGCACACATCCCAGAAAAATCCATCCGCCTAAGAACATGCTACATTGTTGACCCCTATTTTTCTTTACAGTGCTATAATGGCCTCTGCTCCTCCTCTAAAACTAACTGGTTTCATATTAACCTCCAATATTTTATCTCTTTCCAGGCAGGAAAGAGACTGGAATGAGTCAAATAAGGGATAAACCAAAGGATTTAGAAATGTAAATACATCCCCACATCCAACGCACAATAGACTGGACCACATGCACAGGATATTACCCTTCATATAATGGACCAGACCATACATGCACCATAGCACTAACCATCCAGTGGACTGGATCACAGCACTCTCCACACAATATACAGGACTACATACACCATAACCTCTTCTCACAATGAACTGAGCTACAAATAGATTCTAGCATCCCTTGCACAATGAACTCCACCATAAATGGACTTTAGCACCCCTTTAACAATGAACTGCACCGTAAATGGACTTTAGCACCCCTTTCACAATGAACTGCACCATAAATGGACTTTAGCACCCCTTTCACAATGAACTGCACTGTAAATGGACTTTAGCACCCCTTTCACAATGAACTCCACCATAATTAAACCCTAGCGCTCCTCACACAATGTGTTGCACTGTGAATAGACCCTAGTACCCCTCATGCAATGAACCGCACCATAGATGCTAGCACTCTTCTCACAATCAATTTCACCATAAATAGACCTTAACACCCCTTTCACAATGTGGACTCTACCAGAATAAACCCTAAACCCTAGTATCCCTCTCACAACGAACTACATCTTAATAGACCATAGCATCGTTTACACCTCTAATACAAATGATTACAGGATTTAAAGACTCTTCTGAACCAACATTCTGTATCCTTAAAATCCTTAAAAATGTATTAGCCCGAAAGCCACGGCCATGCTGGGGCACCACCGCTGTATGCTAATGTTTTCTATTTTCTTTTCCTTTCTCTCTTGAGGAAGGACCACCGTCTCTAATGCTGACTTACAATTCTTCCTTTCCATCACAGCATGAAATACATTGGCTTTGCAATTAACTCATGAAATACACTTGATTGTGTAGTGTGTTTGGTGTTTTTGATCACGTCTTATCAGGATATTAATTACTGTACCAACTGACCCACAGTTAATCCAGATTGCTCCCAGATTTTATTTGATTCGTTATAGAAGGAGGGATTATCTGAAACATGGAATTGTTAAATTAGTATCTTGTAAATTTGAACTTTGGAGTTGTTGAGACAGATGATGACTAAATGGTGAATTGGTAACTAATGGTGTGTTAATATGTAAGGTATATTTTTGTCTTGGTACCTTGACCTTAATTTATTTTGAAGATGTTTGGATGATAACAGGATAACGTTCAAGTCTAGTAATGCATCTTCATATATACATATACACATATTTACATGAATATAAATTTCTTTACTACCCACAAGGGGCTAAACACAGAGGGGACAAACAAGGACAGACAAACGGATTAAGTCGATTACATCGACCCCAGTGCGTAACTGGTACTTAATTTATCGCCCCCGAAAGAATGAAAGGCAAAGTCGACCTCGGCGGAATTTGAACTCAGAACGTAACGCCAGACGAAATACGGCTATGCATTTCGCCCGGCGTGCTAACGTTTCTGCCAGCTCGCCGCTTATATGTATGTATGTGTATATATATATATATATATATATATATATATATATATATATATATATATATATATATATATATATAATATATATATATATATATAATATATATATATATATATATATTATATATATATATATACACACACACATATATATATATACATACATACATACATACATATATATATATATATATATATATATTATATATATATATATATATATATATGAATATATATGCACATGTAAACAAATTCAAACATTTTCTCATCATTTATAACACTAATAAATTGGAATGTCAGTATATACATATATACAGGTATCTATGTGTACATAGATCTTTAATAATATAGTGTATTATGGAGTGTATGCATGTGCAAGAGAGAAAGTGTGTATGTATGACGGAATGTGAAAGTATTATGGAATGTATATGTATGATGTTAATGTTACTATACATCACTTCCTCTGATGTAGCCTTTCACTGGTGTAGGGGGGTAATTTGTTGCCATATATGGACTGTTTGTACCAAAAGATGGTGCTATTTGTTGCTGGTGTTGTTGTTGTAATAATGTTGGTGAAAGAGTCTTTGGTGCTTCCTTTTGAGAAGTCTCTAGTTTCTTCTTGCTGTACCAATTCTGAAGATGAGCTGAGACTGACTCGAAATACTGTTTGTTAGTTGGCTGTCGGTCATCATAGCCATCTCTGGCCACTTGGGTCTGTAGCTGTCCCCTGTAAGGTGACAGCTGTAAAGAGGCGGACGCTGTACTCGGACTCTGATCAGTTCCACTAAACGAAGATGTTGGGGTTGTTGTGTTGCTGTGTGATGTATTCAGTAACGTGCTGCTTCTGTTGTTTCCGTTGCCATAGATACGACAGCTATAGCCCGAATCGGGGTTGCTGCTGGAGTCCTCTTTATGACACCAGTCTAACATCGGAGACGGGAGTTTGGGGTTGGATTTCTGCAGTGGAGACGAAGACCAATGGTTTTGGTGGCTGTTATTTTGCACACCAGCTGCTGCACTGCTGTTATTCGTTGGTGCACCGACTATTTTTGATGACACAGCTGTTGGACTGTTTCTGTAATGGTGGCCATCTGAACTGTCTGCTTTCATCAGTTGTGGTTCTGATCTACTAAGAGGGTTGACAGTGTCGTTGACGTTAGGATTACCCATCTGTTGGTTCCCTAGCATGTTCTTACCATTGTTGTGATAGCTTAGTGCCGTATTCTTGTAAGGAGATGTGTGATTTAGTGCAGGGTTCTTGTAAGGAGAAGAGTAGTCTAGTGTGGGATTCTTGTAAGGGGATGTGTAGTCTAGAGCTGTCTGTGACAAAACTTTCTGCATTTGTTTTTGATACTGTTCTTTGCAGACAGACTGACTAGAATTGGAAAATACCATATCTTTCTGCGGAGACTGCTTTGCTTCATTTCCATATGATTTTGCAGCAGAATCTGCCATGGAAGGTCTTGTGTATTTTGTGGCGTTGACGCTGTTAGAATAAGCAGAGTTTGGTGGAGGAGCAGTTTTGAAAGCTGTTGGCACTGTATACGACTGATGATGACTGTACTGTGACATCATTGCCGTATTTGACTGTAACGTGACGCTATTAGACTGTGTTCCTGATAGTTCTTCCTTGAGGTTACCGTAAGATTTACTCCGGTCTAATGGCATCGTTCGTTCAGAATGATAATAACCTATACATTTTTTTTCACGAATTACGTCACGGGACGATGAATCAGCAAGCATGTCTTGGCTATGACTACGGGGCCTCATTCCATTGGAATCTTCATTGCCGGTTTTGGCAGCAGGTGATTTGGGGAGAAACTGTTTCGTCTGTAACAACTGAGTTTCAGAAGTTTTTGTCACAGAGTAACTAGAAACGGTTAAAAACTGTCTCTGGTTCCGAACTGTTTCCTTGGAATCTTTTTCCATAGAGTTTTCATTAAACTGTCTCCGTGTTGGCGGATTTGAAGTAAATACATTATTGGGGCCCATCTCAGGTCCTATCATTTTGCTTACTTCTGGTGGGCCCCTTTCCACTAAATTTTGCCTTTCATCCTTTTGGCCCTGACTACTGTGGCTTAAGTGAGGCATTACCTGGCTTAGGTGTTTTAAAGAATGTCCTGGGGCAAGGCCTTGAGAGGAAGTCGATGGTAAATTGGGACTATTTGTTTTAGAGGGAAGTGTGGAGTGCCTTAATTTTGAAGGAGTAAACGGTTTCACTGCCCTATTTTCAAATGCTTTAGAATTTGGAGATGGTTCTAAAGAGAGCTGAGCCATTGCAGGTGCAGAGGGGTTAAAGGAAGATGTCTGATTTGGGGATGTACATTCTATCATAGTGCGGGGACGAGTAATACTGGGACCAGCTGGAACAGTTACTGTATTTCGAACTGATACAGTTGGTAACTGTCTCAAAGGGCTGTCTCTCACAGGATAATTATCACGGCGTCTGTACCTGTCAGGTGTTTGCCAAGCACGGATCTGCTGCATTGCAGCTTGACGATTTTCATAAAAGTCTTTTTTCCGATGTCTTACACTGTAGTCCGACTGCGACAAAGTTTCGTCGGAACGCGACCGAAACAACCGACCGTTTTCATTCTCAACAACATCAAAGAAAACGCTTCGATGGTAAAATCCAGAGTCGTCATGATGATGAGGGTGACAACTTTCCTCATCAGTTAACCTCGTCTCAAGCCAGGCTTGAAGTTCGGATTTTACGTTCTCATTGTATTTTGTATATAAGCGCTCAGCATCTTTCCGTTGCTGGTTGAACTGAGAGTCAATATGTTGCTTACAATGGTTATGAGAAGCATTCAACCTCTCCTTGTTAAGACGATCAATAGAGAAAACCTGCTGTGATGTCCGTTTGTCCAGCTGGTTGATGCGGTTCTGTAATATCTGGTGTGAGGCATCAATGTGCTCATAAAGGTTCTCCCTCGTCTCATCCATGTTCTTTTCGATTCTCTTCACGATTGGCATACACTGACATATTGGTGTATAACCAATAGGACCCTGTAATGGAGTAAAGGAGGAGAAAAGTTTTATATTAGATATATATATATATATATATACATAAAATAACAAAGGTGAATAGACACAGTGTAAAACTAAACATGAAAAATACAATTGTCACTAATAGTGACTGAGGGTGTAGGATAGCACCTACATTGCTAGAAACAAGAGTCAAAGACCAATATATATTTCTTTATTGCCCACAAGGGGCTAAATACAGAGGTGACAAACAAGGACAGACAAAGGGATTAAGTCGATTACATCGACCCCAGTGCGAAACTGGTACTTTATTTATCGACCCCGAAAGGATGAAAGGTAAAGTCGACCTCGGCAGAATTTTAACTCAGAATGTAACGACAGACGCCTATTTCTTTATTACCCACAAGGGGCTAAACATAGAGGGGACAAACAAGGACAGAAACTGGTACTTTATTTATCGACCTCGAAAGGATGAAAGGTAAAGTCAACCTCAGTGGAATTTGAAATCAGTACTTAACGGCAGACGAAATACCGCTAAGCATTTCGCTCGGCACGCTAACACACAAAAAGCACATTGTCTATGCACTGACAGGGGAAATAACTGTCCCACAGCAAGCAAGTCACTATACTAGCAAGCTAATTTCACTTGAAAATAAAGGCTCATCTGTAGTGATCACTCTATTATGCATGTGTGTATGTGTGAATCAAATTGTGCAGTATTATATATCCATTACAGTCAATCTTACCAAGCAGGTTTACACTAGGGGCTCAACAGAGTTTTAGATATTCTGAACACCTTACTTCCCTGGGCATGGATACATTGAAACTCCGACGTCTGGCAGCTGACTTGGCAGACACCCATAAAATTATTAATCATCTTACAAACAATAACTCTGAGCACCTTTTCAAACTCCATCTGTCTAAAACTCGTGGTCATGTTTACGAAGTCAGAAAACAGCACAGCTCCTTCCATGGCTTTCAGAATGTAATATCGTACTTTATTATAAGTAATGATTTTACACTGGTATATAGAAAAATACAAGGGAAAAATACACTCATCTATTTATATCATCATCATCATCATCGTTTAACGTCCGCTTTCCATGCTAGCATGGGTTGGACAGTTCAACTGGGGTCTGGGAAGCCCGAAGGCTGCACCAGGCCCCAATCTTGATCTGGCAGAGTTTCTACAGCTTGATGCCCTTCCTAATGCCAACCACTCCGAGAGTGTAGTGGGTGCATTTTATGTGCCACCGACACAGGTGCCAGACGAGGCTGGCGAATGGCCACGTTCGGATGGTGTTTGTTACGTGCCACCAGCACAGAGGCCAGTCGATGCGGTGCTGGCTACTCTACTGCCACGTTTGGATCAGCTGGCCTCCGTGCTGGTGGCACGTAACAAACACCGTCCGATATATATATATATAATATATATATATATATATATATATATATATATAAAGGGGGTAAAGACCCCCTTCGGTCATGAATGACCATGGGATTGCACCTAGAAAGTTATCCTCCTAGACACAAGTCCGGGCAAGGTTGTTTATGGAAGGCCAGCAATCACCCATGCATACCAGCCTCCCCTCTCCACGCCACCAGTGTTATCCAAGGGAAAGACAAAGGTCGATACAGCTTGGCACCTGTGACGTCGCAACTCATTTCTACAGCTGAGTGAACTGGAGCAACGTGAAAAAAGTGCCTTGCTCGAGAACACAACACGCAGCCCGGTCCGGAATTCGAGCTCACAACCTCACGATCGTAAGCTCGACGCTCTAACCACTGAGCCATGCGCCTTCACTATATATATATATATATATATATATATATATATATATATATATATAATATATATATATATTTTTATATATATATATATATATATATATATATATATTTCAATATAAAACAATGAAATACCTGTAACAATAGCAATAGTAACAAGAACAGAAGCAATAACAAAATAATACCTATAGAGTACAGCTTTAAGCCCTTTACTATAAACAGAGCACAGTTTCTCACCTCTTTGATATTTCCAGCCAGGTCCCTGTAGTACTGAAACCCTTCTTTAGGGACATATTTGTTGAAGAATCCTTGAACTGGATTGCTTTTGTTTGCTTGGTGTGGTGTATGTAATTTTTGTGGTTGTTGTTGTTGTTGCTGTTGTCTGCTTGTGGTTGGCTGTGGGTGCTCTGGCCCTGATGCTCTATCTTTGTCCGGCTAAAAAAAAAAAACAAATCGGTATCTGATATAGGTACAAGAAACTCAGAGTTGCAAGAGGGAAATAGTTGGTTATATCAATCACAGTATTTGACTTGTAAGTTTCTCTCCTTTCAGTCACACACACAAGAACACACATGATGGGGTCTTCTGCCTATCAAATTCAATCACAAGGCTTCAGTCGGCCCGAAGTTATAGCAGAAGACACTTGCCCAAGGTGTCATGCAGTGAGACTGAACCTGAAACCATGTGGTCGAAAAGCAGGCTTCCTAACCACACAGCCGTGCCGGCGCCTATCAAACCCTCAGAAGGATGAAAGGTAAAGTTGACGAGCGAGGGATTTGAAAACAGAACATAAAGGGACACAGCTAAATACAACAAGGTATTTGTCTGCCGCTTTAACAAGTCTTCCAATTCATAATTCTGTATTACTTAGAAATAATAGTTTCAAATTTTGGCACAAGGCCAGTAATTTCAGGGGAGGGGGTAAGTCGATTACATTGATCCTAGTGCACCACTGGTACTTATTTTCATCATCATCATCATTATCATCATTTAATGTCTGCTTTCCATGCTGGCATGGGTTGGATGGTTTGACTGAGGACCGGCAAGCCAGGAGGCTGCATCAGGCTATAATCTGATCTGGCAAAGTTTCTACAGCAGCAGCAGCAGTATTCGTAGTAGTAGTAGTAGTAGTAGTAGAACTGATGAAGGAGAAAGATAAAAAACAAAAAAAAAAAAAAAAAAAACATAACTCCTTACTTTTTTCTTCCTCTTGAAGAAGAAGAATCTCCTCTCCTTTTCTGGTTTTGCTGTTTCTTTATTGGCAGCGGTGGGAGCATTACCTCTGAACACCATGTTTGGTCCATCGACAGCAATGTGGACAGCTTGTTTATCTTCTGGAACAATCTGGTGAGGTCGAGCTTTGCCCTGCATAAAATAAATACAAAAGTCTAGGAAAAGACACTTATACTCTTTTACTTGTTTCAGTCATTTGAATGCGGCCATGCTGGAGCACTGTCTTTAGTCGAGCAAATCAACCCCACGACTTATTCTTTGTAAGCCCAGTACTTATTCTATCGGTCTCTTTTGCCAAACCGCTAAGTGACAGGGACGTAAACACACCAGCATCGGTTGTCAAGCAATGCTAGAGGGACAAACACAGACACACAAACATATACACACACATACATACATATATATATATATATATATAATATATATATATATATATATATATATATATATATATATATATATATATACACATATATACAACAGGCTTCTTTCAGTTTCCGTCACCAAATCCACTCACAAGGTTTTGGTCAGCCCGAGGCTATAGCAGAAGGCACTTGCCCAAGGTGCCATGCAGTGGGACTGAACCCGGAACCATGTGGTTGGTTAGCAAGCTACTTACCACACAGCCACTCCTGCGGTATGTTTATTTAATTTCATTTGTCTCAAGAAGAGAGACAATTCCTCCAAGTTACTTGAGATTCTTCAAGGCAGAGAATGAAAACATGATCATCATCATCATCATCATCATCGTTTAATGTCTGCTTTCCATGCTGGCATGGATTGGACAGTTTGACATGGAGCTGACTCCAACTATTTGTCGTGGCATGGGTTCTGTGGCTGGATGCCCTTCCTAATGCCAACCATCTAACAGTGTACTGGATGCATTTTTTATGTACCACCAGCATGGGTGCATTAACGCAGCACTGGCACAACTGCATTAGTGCAGCACTAGCATAGGTGCATAAATGCAGCAGTGACACAGGTGCTTTTTAAGTGGAACTGTCACTTGAGAGGACAAAACGATATATATAAAACATAATATAATAATAATAGCAATAATGAAATGATTGTATACAGTGCTCAGGTGCACCACAACTTGTCAAAAGTGCGTATAAAGCATATGCAGTAATGTAAAAATGTCTGGGAAGTGAACAGTGTATGAGTCAGATACATGCTTGCTTGTGTGTATGGAGGGGAGAAAATCAGGTGTAGTGTTGGCGAATCTCAGGAAGCATGGAAGTTTTGAAGGATGCAGTGCTCCGACAACTAACAACTGATGCCGGTAGTTTGTTCCATGCTTCAGCAACTCTTAGCATGAAAAAATGTTTCCGAAAGTCATGGAAGGAGCTGTGCTGTTTTCTGACTTTGTAAACATGTCCACGGATGTTATAATAACAATAATAATGAAATTATTGTATACAGTGCTCAGGTGCACCACAACTTGTCAAAAGTGCGTATAAAGCATATGCAGTAATGTACAAATGTCTGGGAAGTGAACAGTGTATAAATCAGATACATGCTTGTGTGTGTATGGAGGGGAGAGAAAATCAGGTGTAGTGTTGGCGAATCTCAGGAAGCATGGAAGTTTTGAAGGATGCAGTGCTCCGACAACTAACAACTGATGCCGGTAGTTTGTTCCATGCTTCAGCACTCTTAGCATGAAAAAATGTTCCGAAAGTCATGGAAGGAGTGTGTTTTTGACTTTGTAAATGTCCACGGATGTTATAATAACAATAATAATGAAATTATTGTATACAGTGCTCAGGTGCACCACAACTTGTCAAAAGTGCGTATAAAGCATATGCAGTAATGTAAAAATGTCTGGAAAGTGAACAGTGTATGAGTCAGATACATGCTTGTGTGTGTATGGAGGGAAGAGAAAATCAGGTGTAGTGTTGGCGGATCTCAGGAAGCATGGAAGTTTTGAAGGATGCAGTGCTCTGACAACTAACAACTGATGCCGGCCGTTTGTTCCATGCTTCAGCAACTCTTAGCATGAAAAAATGTTTCCAAAAGTCATGGAAGGAGCTGTGCTGTTTTCTGACTTTGTAAACATGTCCACAGGTGTTAGACAGGTGGACTTTGAAAAGGTGCTCAGGGTTATTGTTGTGTGTGTATGGAGGGAAGAGAAAATCAGGTGTAGTGTTGGCGGATCTCAGGAAGCATGGAAGTTTTGAAGGATTGCAGTGCTCTGACAACTAACAACTGATGCCGGCCGTTTGTTCCATGCTTCAGCAACTCTTAGCATGAAAAATGTTTCAAAAGTCATGGAAGGAGCTGTGTGTTTTGACTTTGTAAACATGTCCCAGGTGTTAGACAGGTGGAACTTTGAAAAGGTGCTCAGAGGTTATGTTGTGTGTGTATGAGGAGTGAGGAGAAAATCAAGGTGTAGGTTGGCGGATCTCAGGAAGCATGGAAGTTTGAAGGATGCAGTGCTCTGACAACTAACAACTGATGCGGCAGTTTGTTCCATGCTTCAGCAACTCTTGATGAAACAAGTTTCCAAAAGTCATGGAAGGAGCTGTGATGTTTTGACTTTGTAAAATGTCACAGGTGTAGACAGGTGGACTTGAAAAGGTGCTCAGGGTTATTGTTGTGTGTGTTATGGAGGGAAGAGAAAATCAGGTGTAGTGTTGGCGGATCTCAGGAAGAATGGAAGTTTGAGGATGCAGTGCTCTGACAACTAACAACTGATGCCGGCAGTTTGTTCCATGCTTCAGCAACTCTTAGCATGAAAAAATGTTTCCAAAAGTCATGGAAGGAGCTGTGCTGTTTTCTGACTTTGTAAACATGTCCACGGGTGTTAGACAGGTGGAGTTTGAAAAGGTGCTCAGAGTTATTGTTTGTAAGATATATATTATGTTTTAACTTACATCTTTCTGTTATCTTTTATCTTTTACTTGTTTCAGTCATTAGACTATGGCCTAGCTGGGGCACTGCCTCGAAAAGTTTAGTTGAACAAAATTGTATGAAACCCATTGTAATTAAGTGAGAATGTGCATGGGTTTTAATCTGTTGTTGTCCATATCTCAGGCAGCTATTTTTCAACCAATATGTATCTACAACATGTATGTGTGTCTTTGTGTCTGTGTTTATCAATCCTCCCCACCGCTTAACAAGCAGTGTTGGTTCATTTTTGTCCCCCATAACTTAGCAGTTCAGCAAAAGAACTGATAAATACTAGTTAAAAACAAAATTATAAGTACTGGGACTGGTTTGTTCAGCCCAAACCCTTCAAAGTGGTGCCCCAGCATGGCCAGACTCCAAGGACTTAAGCAAGTAACTGTTAAAAGGTAATTCTTTAACAGAGTCTGTCTTGAGAAACCAGAAGCCAAGGATGCAATCTCGTTCATTGCGTGCCCTCCTCCCTGATAATTCGAAGGCTTGTACCACCAGACAGCTGGTTGGCTCTGGATGCTGGAACTGAAACTAACACAATACTGTTGAGCGAACAGTCTTCGTCCCAGAGCTCGCAAGATGGGAGAAGTCCAAAACTTGGTCCTTAGCTATTCGTAAGACCTGCAGAAGAGAAAGCAGGTCAACCCCCGACACCGAGAGCATCGACGGATGGATGAATGCGCATCCAGGCTCAGCGGTTGCGTAGGAAGTCGGGGAGGACAAGAAACAGGAAGAAACAGTGAGAGAAAGTTGGAGCAAAAGACTACAACAGGGGTCACCACCACCCCTTGCCGGAGCCTCGTGGAGCTTTAGGTGTTTTCGCTCAATAAACACACACAACACCGGATCTGAGTATCAAAACCACGATCCTCCGACCGCGAGTCTACTGCCCTAACCATTAGGCCATTGCACCTCCACAACACAATGCTGTTGGAAGGCAGGTTTAGAGAGGACACAGGCCAAAACTACACATCCTTCCCCTCCATTGGTCAGTTGAAGCTTAGATAGTATCACATGATGCTGGCTGCTGGAGCCTACCAGCGAGTATTTAGAGGGAAATTTGGCAGGATGGTCATTCGTCTGCTGCCATTTGTTGATGCTGCATCGAAGAAACCAAAGAACAAAAGGCCAAAGAAAAAAGAAACGCATTCAACACCAGAGCTGAAGACACCTCCAAAAGGTGGGCGGGGGAGCATCGTAAATGGCAGCAGAATAGTGGCCGAAACCGGACGTGGATCCTCTTGATGATGTCTTTATCCACTGGATCCTATAAAGGAGCTGTTGAGGTGGCAAACCATGAAACACGGTTGGAATTCCTCAGAAGTTCCCATGGGCCAAAGCTTAGCCCAAACTGAGAACAGAACCCAGTAAGTGATGAAGTTCATGTAGTGCTTATAAAAGAATATTAAATGAAAAACAGAATTAAGAAGTCAAGTCTAATTACCTTAGGATTTGCTGAAATAATTAATATAATCTCTGGATATTCTTTCCTCCGTGCCACTTCAGCAGCTGTTTCATTTTGCTGGAGAAACACAAATAGTATCATTTGTTAAATAATGATTTCAAATTTTGGAACAAGTCCAGCAATTTCGGGGAGGGGGTAAACTGACTGCATCAACCCCAGTACTCAACTGGTACTTATTTCAACAAGCAAAGAAAAAAAACAGAAGAGATATTGTTATTTTAATGTTATCACTAGAGAGGTTTTCTTTCCAGATTTGGGAACTCTACTAAACCTACTGAAGAATCTTTGAGAGAAAACAAAGAGAAACAAACCAAGGCAATTGTTAACAGATGAAGGAGTATTCCTCCTGCCCTTTTGACGCAAAACAAAAAATATATATATATATATATATATGGAGGTGCAATGGCCCAGTGGTTAGGGCAGCAGACTCGCAGTCGTAGGATCACGGTTTCGATTCCCAGACCAGGCGTTGTGAGTGTTTATTGAGCGAAAACACCTAAAAGCTCCACGAGACTCCAGCAGAGGGTGGTGGCAATCCCTGCAGTACTCTTTCACCACAACTTTCTCTCACTCTTTCTTCTGTTGGCCTGCTCGCTTAGCCAGCGGGGTGGCGTCATTTGAAGGCTAAAACAGTGTGAAGTGCATTGTGACCAGCGATGTGTAGCAACATCTGATAGCCTGGTCAGTCATGGTGGTGATATATATATATATATATATATATATATATTATAGAGATGTCGCTACTCATTTCTACAGCTGAGTGAACTGGAGCAATGTGAAATAAAGTGTCTTGCTCAAGAACATAACATGCAGCCCGGTCCGGGATTCGAGCTAACAACCTCACGATCGTAAGCTCAACTCTCTAACCACTGAGCCATGCGACGTCACAGGTGCCAAGCTGTATCGGTCCTTGCTTTTCCCTTGGATAACACTGGTGGCGTGGAGAGGGGAGGCTGGTATGCATGGGCGACTGCTGGTCTTCCATAAACCTTGCCCGGACTTGTGCCTGGGAGGGTAACTTTGTAGGTGCAATCCCATGGTCTGTGTCGTGACCGAAGGGGGTCCCAGATATTATAGAGAAGTCTTTTATTCAAAATATGAACAGGAATATATTTTACAAGAGAAAAATAAGAAAAAAAAAGGGGGGAGAGAAAGAAAAAAAAAACAACAATGCAGCACCAAGGGATTCAATTGGTCACACACCACAAGGTTCAACAGAATTTACTGAAGCAAGCCAGCATGCTCACGGTATTATTAAGGCCGCGAGCTGGCAGAAACGTTAGCATGCCGGGCAAAATGCGTAGCTGTATTTCGTCTGTCGTTACGTTCTGAGTTCAAATTCCGCCGAGGTCCACTTTGCCTTTCATCCTTTCGGGGTCGATAAATTAAGTACCAGCTATGCACTGGGGTCGATGTAATCGATTTAATACCTTTGTCTGCCCTTGTTTGTCCCCTCTATGTTTAGCCCCTTGTGGGTAGTAAAGAAATAGGTATTATTACGGGTGAGGCTATGGCATTAGAAAAGCCAAGTACCCTCATGGGCATCACCTGACACTTTGGCAAGGTGAGCTGCCAACAATGACAAGAATTTGCCGTTAGTGGCCCAGACCCTCTAATAATTGTTTCAAATTTTCGCAGGAAGCCAACAATTTTGAGAGAAATCATCATCATCATCATCATCGTTTAACGTCCGTTTTCCATGCTAGCATGGGTTGGACGGTTCGACCGGGGTCTGGGAAGCCAGGGGCTGCAGCAGGCTCCAATCTTGATCTGGCAGAGTTTCTACAGCTGGATGCCCTTCCTAACGCCAACCACTCCGAGAGTGTAGTGGGTGCTTTTTACGTGCCACCGGCACGGGGCCAGTCAAGCGGTACTGGCAATGACCTCGCTCAACTCCTTTACACATGCTACCGGCACAGGTGCCAGTAAGGCGATGCTGGTAACGATCACGCCCGAATGGTGTTAATTACATTGACCCCACTGCTTAACTGGTACTTATTTTATTGACCCCTGAATGGATAAAGGGCAAAGTCGACCTCATCAGTTTTTGAGCTCATTCACAGAACCAAATGATAAATGAAAACATACCTTGTTTCGTAATGAACAATCAACACCTGCTTCCACAAGCAATTTAGCTATTTTCCTTCGTTTCAATGCTGCAGCGATGTGTAACGGTGTGTCACCATTCTGAGGAGTAAAAGAACAGTCTCTGTTCAATTATAATTATTTGGGACGCGTCAGTTTTTACACACTTCTTGTTAATACATAATTTAATACAGCTCGCTAAGCACCCACCCTCTCATTAAAGTACACAGTTCAGCTTCATAGCATAAGTACTATGAGTCAGTAACAAAGCCTCTTGTAGTCAATTCTGTATGTAAAAATATTCGTTGATTTAAATTTCCCTTTCAGAAAGAAGAAAACAAAAGTCTATTCAGAGCAACTAAGAAGAGGGGAGGTAACTTCAAGAAATTTAGAACTAATTTCTCAAAAGTAAATTTACGTTTGGGGGGATCAAAAGTTCTATCAATGTTTACAAGGCAACGGACAACTATAAACGTAAGCTTGTTCGATTAGTTTGACAGAGATTCTTATATATAGAAAAGTTACGGACAGTATAATTTGTAAATGAACCAAGAGAAATAATTCAAATGAATCAACGGGGAGGCATGTAAATTAACTTTAACGAACTAGTTTCATGGAATTATCTCCCCTGTTCTTTGAAACAGAAAACCCAAGACCCAGGTGGAGGAAACCAAGAGTTTGACTAAGTCTGCCACCCGAAAGCAGTTTCTAGTTTCTGTCAATTAAATTTTACTCACAAAATTTTGGTTGACCTGAGGCTTGTGAGAATTTCTACATTGATCATTCAATACATTATCCGCTACATTTTCTAGATTCATACCATTAGCCCACTTAAGTTACTTCCCTTCGCTCATTTTATTTTTTTCAATAACGGAAATCATTTTTAACACAAAATCTTTTAAAGTCTCTTTCAAAAACTAAAGTGTAAAAACTAAATTGATCAAAACCAGCTCGAATAGACTATGCCATGCTGATGAGATTTAATAAGACCAAAACGTGTCCATAGCTATCACTTTACCTACAAAGATCAAGTTGTAAACTAATTGTAATTTAATTTTAATAATGAAATTATTGTATACAGTGCTCAGGTGCACCACAACTTGTCAGAAAGTGCGTATAAAGCATATGCAGTAATTTCTCAAGAGTGAATGGGTACTGGTGACAAACAGAGGGAAGTAGGTCTGCAGACACCTACCATACTCTGAGCGCCTTGTTTCCCTGGGCATGGATTCACTGAAGCTCCGGCGTCTGGCGACAGACTTGGTAAACGCCCACAAAGTTATCAACCACCTCACCAACAACAACACTGAACACCTTTTTGATCTCCATGTGTCTAACACACGTGGACATGCCTACAAAGTCAGAAAACAACACAGCTCCCATGACTTTCAGAAACATTTTTTCACGCTCAGAGTTGCTGAAGCATGGAATAAACTGCCTGCATCAGTTGTTGACTGCCATGACACTGCATCCTTTAAGGCCCTCATGCTTTCCGAAATCCGCCGAAACTACACCTGATTATATATACACTTTAGATGAGTTGTAGTGCACCTGAGCACTGTACACAATTATTATTATTATTATTATTATTATTAATTCCAGAATCTGTCAACCCACATCTACTGAGAGTTGTTAAAGAATTAGAAAGATTTAAGGTTGCTGTTATGACTGTCTACTTTACTCTGAAGACGTTGGATGTGAGAACCTCAGGGTAATAGTTAATAAGGGTTTGTGGAGTTGGTCATAGGGTTTGCTGGATTAAAGGACGACAGGATTAAATGACGACAGCAACAATTCACCACACATATAATGAAATTTCTTACCTTGTTCTCTTCATTCAGTGAACACCTGGCACTAATTAAGATACGTGCAACACCTGCATGGCCATAACGAGCTGCTGTATGCAAGGATGTGTCACCATACTGGAAAAATATGTGGAGAATTTAAAGGATTTAAAATAAGAATACCCACACACATGCATGAACACACACATGTAGCACACGCACATACTCACTCACACACACACACACAAACATACACAATTCATTTATTCTATTACTCTTTTCTCTTTTACTCGTTTCAGTCATTTGACTGCGGCCATGCTGGAGCACCGCCTTTAGTCGAGCAAATCGACCCCGGGAATTATTCTTTGTAAGCCCAGTACTTATTCTATCGGTCTCTTTTGCCAAACCGCTAAGTGACGGGGATGTAAACACACCAGCATCGGTTGTCAAGCAATGCTAGGGGGGACAAACACAGACACACATACACACACATATATACATATACATATATATGACAGGCTTCTTTCAGTTTCCGTCTACCAAATCCACTCACAAGGCATTGGTCGGCCCAGGGCTATAGCAGAAGACACTTACATATATTACTTATAATTTGTGCTTATTTATAAAACAGATATTTTAGGTCCTAAATATTTTTTCCTGCTTTAGGCACAAGGTCCAAAATTTTGTGGGAGGGCGCCAGTTGATTAGATTGAACCCAGTATGCAACTGGTACTTAATTCATCGACCCTGAAGGGATGAAAGGCAAAGTCGACCTCGGCGGAATTTGAACTCAGAATGTAAAGACAGACGAAATGCCGCTAAGCTTTTCACCCAGTGTGCTAACATTTCTGCCAGCTCTCTGCTGCAAGTCCTAAATATTGAGACAGCAAGTATCACAGCAAAGATGAAAAATGGATGGAATGAGGAGGTAACAATAATGAAGCGTAAGGAAAGAAGTACTGCAATCCTGCGGAAACATTGGAGTTATGAACCTTGTGGTAGTGTCAGTAGCTGACTCTAATTAGGTTTAATTAAACAAATGAGTGAAAGGACATTCCTCAGATATCCTTCTTCTCTCCATTTCATCTTTAAATAAGCAGGAGTTGATTCGTTGTCGTCGTCATCATTTAACATCTGCTTTCCATGCTAGCATGGGTTGGACGATTTGACTGAGGGCTGGCAAACCAGATGGTTGCACCAGTCTCCAATCTTGATCTGGCAGAGTGTAGTGGCTGCTTTTATGTGCCACCAGCACAGGAGCCAGTCAGGTGGTGCTGGCAATGACCTCACTCGAATCTTTTTACTCATGCCAACGGCACAGGTGCCAGTAAGGTGACGTTGGTAACAATCACGCTCAAATGGTGCCTCCAACATACCACCAGCACGGAAGCCAGTTGGCTGCTCTGGCAACGATCACGCTCAGATGGTGCTCTTGGCACCCTACTAGCACGGGGCGAATATAAGAAAGCTATACGGGTAAACAACAATAATACTTACATTGTTCTTTATATCTGTACTACAGCCAGAGTAGATCAAAATTCTAGAACTTTCATTATGACCATTTTGTGCAGCAAGGTGCAATGGAGTAAAACCACTCTGGAAAAAAAAAAATATCATCCAAACTTCAGATCATATAAGTAATAAGGTAGTGCCCCAGTATGGCCACAGTACAATAACTGAAAAGAATATAAGTTGTTAACTATTCCATTATTCACTCCCAAACCAGACAGATATTAAATCATTGCTTCAGTGGCCTCTGCTCTTCAGACCACCCTCTTTTTTCTTTGTTCCTTCTTGAGCCATGCCTGGCTCATAAGGGCCAGTTTCCCGGTTTCCTTGGCATATAGGTTCCCCACCTGGACGGGACGCCGGTCCATCGCAGGTGAGCTGCAAGATGCAGGAGGAAAGAGTGAGAGAAATTTGTGGCGAAAGAGTCAGCAGAAGTTCACCATTACCTTCTGCCGGAGCCGCGTGGAGCTTAGGTGTTTCACTCATAAACACACACATCACCCGGTTTGAGATCTGAACCCGCAATCCCTCGATCGCGAGTCAGCTGCTCTAACCACTAGGCCATGTGCCTCTACAGACCACCCTCACTCATCTCTTGTCTCTTCCCTCATCACTTACACTGTATTTACCACTCCCAAGGCACTGCACTAATTAATATGTACAATCCTTCCTCCCACAGAATATCATCTCTCAAGGATTCCTTCCTTGCACTTGTGCTTTTCAACTTCTTAGTAGTAGCAGTAGCAACAGTAATAAAAAGAGGAGGAGGAAGTATAGGGCCATGCACTATAACAGCGTGTCGCTGCATTTACACTTTGTTGGTGATTCCCTACTCAGAGCAGATGGCACCTTTGCACCACTCAGATGACAACCCTCGATTGTCTGTTTTGGGTAGCAGTTGTTGGTGAGGGTTTTGGGTCAGAGTGCAAACCCAGGATATTAATTATCTGGAAGCCATTCAGCAACGTGCAACCAAGAGAATACCCTCCATCAGGAATTTGTCATATTCTGAACGCCTTACTTCTTCCCTGGGCATGGACACATTGAAACTCCGACGTCTGGCAGCTGACTTGGCAGACACCCATAAAATTATTAACCATCTTACAAACAATAACTCTGAGCACCTTTTCAAACTCCACCTGTCTAACACCCATGGACATGTTTACAAAGTCAGAAAACAGCACAGCTCCTTCCATGACTTTCGGGAACATTTTTTCACACTAAGAGTTGCTGAAGCATGGGACAAACTGCCGGCATCAGTTGTTAGTTGTCGGAGCACTGCATCCTTCAAAACTTCCATGCTTCCTGAGATTCGCCAACACTACACCTGATTTTTTCCCCTCCATACACATGCAAGCATGTATCTGACTCATACACTGTTCACTTCCCAGACATTTGTACATTACTGCATATACTTTACATGCACATTTGACAAGTTGTGGTGCACCTGAGCACTGTATACAATAATTTCATCATTATTACTTCAACCTCTTCTAGTCACCTTTTATGATATGCAGAGGAAACGTTGGGTCTATTCTTTGGCATGCCAGTCACCTAACAGCATAATTTAGAATTGATTGAGGGGAAAAAAAACTCCCCTACATCAGTTTCACCAGTCTTGGAGGGCAAGTGAATCCCAAAAGTTTATTAATAATGAAATTATTGTATAGTGCTCAGGTGCACCACAACTTGTCAGAAAGTGCATATAAAGAATATGCAATAATGTACAAATGTCTGGGAAGTGAACAGTGTATGAGTCAGATACATGCTTGCGTGTGTATGGAGGGGAGAAAATCAGGTGTAGTGTTGGCGAATCTCAGGAAGCATGGAAGTTTTGAAGGATGCAGGGCTCCGACAACTAACAACTGATGCCGGCAGTTTGTTCCATGCTTTAGCAACTCTTAGCGTGAAAAAAATGTTTCCGAAAGTCATGGGAGCTGGGCTGTTTTCTGACTTTGTAAACATGTCCACGGATGTTAGACAGGTGGAGTTTGAAAAGGTGCTCAGAGTTATTGTTTGTAAGATGGTTAATAATTTTATGGGTGTCTGCCAAGTCAGCTGCCAGACGTCAGAGTTTCAATGTATTCATGCCCAGGGAAGTAAGGCGTTCGAGTTATATGCACTCTTTGAAATTGTTTGTAATCTGACTTGTGTTATTACTTATTGTTGATTTGATATTTTCAGACGAGTTTGCATCCCTTTTCCACATGTCACCAGACTTGACAAATTTCAATATCTGTCCATTAACACATAGACTAAAACTCACCTGAGTCCACAGAAGCCTCAATGCATGGCTCCAGGCATATATATCAGGTGGTAAATTAGGATGTACAGATTCTTTAACATATATCAAAATGTTGGTTTCAAATATAAGTTTAGGGCAATACAGTTGATTTGAAAATTCAACCGAGAACATAGAATCATGAAACTAGTTACTGTATCATATTTAGTCCAGCATTCTACCATTTCTACCATTTCTACCATGCACCACTTTAACATCTACCAAAATAGTCAGATATTTGACTGAATTGTAATCACCGTAAGAAACGACTTTTAACTGACCTTATTCTGAAGCGAAACCTTACAGTTGTTCTTCACTAAAATGTCTAAAGTTTTACTATAGCCATTCCAGGAAGCTTCATGCAGTGCCGTGTTACCATGCTGCAAAATAAACAGAAACATAATAATGGATGGTTGTTCATTCCATTTTCAGAGGAAGGAAGACAATCTTCTTGCTAGAAATCCCTTTTTTTTTTTTTTTTTCTATTATTGAAGTTATTAATATAAAAAAACTGGCCCTCATGCCGATGGTACGTAAAATCACCCACTACACTCTCGGAGTGGTTGGCGTTTGGAAGAGCATCCAGCTGTAGAAACTCTATCAGATCAGATTGGAGTCTGGTGCAGCCATCTGGTTTGCCAGACCTCAGTTAAATCGTCCAACCCATGCTAGCATGGAAAGCGGACGTTAAACGATGATGATGATGATGATTTTGTCCAGTATTCTACTTTTACACTTTCTTCTCACTCACAATGACTCAAACTTTTAGAAGAGATTTTACAAAGAAAGAAAATGTGATATTCATTGATGACTTTCTTCAGATTCACAAGCTCAGTCTAAATATAGGCATTGTATAGCAGACAGTAAATACAGCACTAAATCTAAAATGGAAATTGTGAAAAATTCATTCTTTATTCAATGGTATTAAAAATGTAAATAAAAGGAAATGCCCACAGCTGTAAAACACAGACTTATAGACTCAGCATGCTGAGGAGTTTGTCTCTGTTCTCACTACTCAATACTCAATACTGAATGTTAGCTTTGGTATGTTGCTGAAGACTGAGTCTTTGTAATTAGCTGTTGCACATTCCCAATCCAGGACCTTACTTTAACTATAAGACTTCAGAATTACTTCAATAAAAAAAAGGTCTTATATGAACTGTCTCAATCTATCACCATTTACTCAATGACATAGATTTATTTATTGGGCAGGTAATCCTCATTCAATTGACCCTCATATATTACTGGTACCCATTTCATCAATTCGGTTGATGAATTGCAGACTCGCCAGAGTACACAATAGGACTCAAACCAATGAGGAACATTCTCTGTGGTTTCTCAGCCTACAGGAAATAGCAGCCAAATCTTCCTCAACATACATCCTTCCAACTTAGAAAAGTAAAGGTCACATTGGAAAATTTAGTTCAAGATACATACGAGGGATGATCAATAAGTAATGCCCCTGACCCACTTGCAGTTGTTTGATCTAGCTGAAATTTTGCATGTGAAATCATTTCCATCTCTATAGATTAAGTGGCAAATTACAGCTCTGAACTAATTGTGGTTTCTGATTTACAGGTGTTTGAACTGAGTCAAGTGTAAAATGGAGCCTGTTGAGGGTCGAGCAGTGATCCGGTTTTTGTATTTGAAAGGACGCACACCACGGGAGACTTTTGATGAAATGAAAGTAACTTATGGTAATGATGCCCCATCATATGACCTTGTAAATCGCTGGCATTGTGAATTCAAACATGGTTGGAACTCTGTGGAAATAGCTCCCAGATCTGGTCGCCCCCTTTCTGCCATTGATGAGGCATCTGTCCGTCAAGTTGAGGCTGCCATTTTGGAAGATCGACGCATAACTATTCGCCAAATAGCCCATGAAGTCAAGATTAGTACCGGGTCTGTGGAAACTATCATTCATGACCATTTGCATATGCAAAAGATGTCTGCCAGATGGATTCCCAGGTTGCTCACACCTTTCCAGAAGCAAGAACGCGTTGAGTACTCGAGGATGAATTTGGAGATGTGCCAAGAAGATGAGTCAAAATTTTTCAAAAGAATGATTACACAGGATGAAACCTGGGTCCATCACTATGATCTAGAGACCAAAGCCCAGTCAATGCAGTGGAAGCACCGTGACTCACCTCCTCCAAAGAAGGCAAGGGTGCAGCGTTCCGCTGGTAAGGTCATGCTCACAGTCTTCTGGGACCAGGACGGAATAGTGATGACAGGTTTCCTGGCAAAGGGTTCTACAATTACAGGAGCCTATCATGCTTCACTTTTGAGGAAATTAAGAGAAGCTATCAAAATCAAGAGGCGGGGCAAGATCAGCAAAGGCATCCTCCTCATGCAGGACAACGCTCCGGTCCACAACTCGCGTGTTGCCAGATCAGAAGCACAGGCATGCGGCTATGAACTCCTCCCCCATCCCCAACTCTCCTGACCTTGCACTCTCTGATGTTCACCTCTTCCCACTCATGAAGTTGTTTTTGAAAGGCAAGCGTTTCCCAGAAAAAGACTAATAACTGTGCCAAGTTTCGTTGCTCTACTGCTATGAGAAGTGAGTCAGGGGCATTACTTATTGAACGCCCCTCGTAATATGTGAAATAAAAGATATAATGGTCACGACTGAAATGCATCTAACCCCAAGTTTGCTTGATTAGGGCAAGCTGGCAGAAACGTTAGCACGCCGGGCGAAATGCTTAGTGGTATTTCGTCTGCCGTTATGTTCTGAGTGCAAATTCCGCTGAGGTCGACTTTGCCTTTCATCCTTTCGGGGTCGATAAATAAAGTACCAGTTACGCACTGGTGTCAATGTAACCGACTTAATCCCTTTGTCTGTCTTTGTTTGTCCCCTCTGTGTTTAGCCTCTTGTGGGCAGTAAAGAAATAGATTAGGGCTGAACAGGCTTAAACCACAACAATTATAAGTAGTAAGATGTGCTTACCTCATCTTGCAGGTCCTTTGCGCATCCTTCCTCCAGTAATACTTTACATACTGCAGTGTGGCCCTGGGAGCAAGCTCGATGAAGAGCTGTGAAACCAATCTGAAGAAAATAAGATGAAATGGAAAAAACTGATGAGGAATCATTAGAAAAATCTCTCTCTCTCTCTCTCTCTATATATATATATATATATATCACCGTGACCGACCAGGCTATCAGATGGTGCTACACATCGCTGGTCACAATGCGCTTTGCATTGTTTTAGCCTTCAAATAACGCCACCCCACTTGGCTAAGCGAGCAGGCCAACAGACGAGTGAGAGAAAGTTGGGACGAAAGAGTACAGCAGGGATCGCCACCACCCCCTGCTGGAGCCTCGTGGGGCTTTAGGTGTTTTCGTTCAATAAACACTCACAACGCCTGGTCTGGGAATTGAAACTGTGATCCTACAACCGCGAGGCCGCTGCTCTAACCACTGGGCCATTGCACCTCCACACACACACACACACACACACATCCCTTGTCACTCATCCCTCTATCATTCATCCCTCTATCATTCATCTCTTTATCACTCATCTCTCTATCACTCTCATTGTTCAATGGCGTCAATGTGATTGAAGATGGCAATAGATCTCTCTCATACCTTGCTTCCACTGTAACTAGGGCTGTAACTAGGGCTGTCACTAGACCCATCTGACTGTTTCCTCTCTCCAACACTTGACAACACATCCTCCTCTCATATCTTTATCACTTTACCTTTCTTGCCAATCATACAGCATATGTATAAGCAATCACATCAGATCTGCATGCACCCAATACATTTTAACATTACTCCTTCTACACTTCCTTCTCCCCAACCCTGCAAGCCCCTTGTCATTGAAATCCATCATTCACTATGACCATCACTCTATATCTATTATTATTATTGCGTCCCCAGAGTCCATCCCCCCCTCCTCACCGTGGTGGGGACGCTGGCAACGGGTAGTGTCAGAGCTATGCCGTCGGGAACTTCGTTTCCTGGTAGGGCCACCCAAGGCGGATTGGTCTGACACCGAGTGGTATTAGGGCCACAACCCGGCGGACGGGGCTCTGGTGAAAATCCTCAGAGTGTCTGCTTCGGCAACCGGCGGCTCCTCGTTCAATCTGCGGCAAACAGGATGTCTCCACATGAAGGATTGTTGGGGACCGCTTGTGAAATCCACATATTCCCATGAAACTTCTTCCATGAGTAGAAGAAGCCGACTCAACCCACCCAGGGTGAATGTCACCACAAGTACAAGTAAGTATCTATTGTTATTGTTATTGTTATTATGTTGTTATTGTTATTAATTATTATTATTATTATTATTATTATTATTATTATTATTATTATTATTAATATTAATTATTATTATTATTATTATATTATTATTATTATTAATTATTATTATATTATTATTATTATTATTATTATTATTATCATATTATTATTATTATTATTATCATATTATTATTATTATTATTATTATTATTATTATTATTATTAATTATTATTAGCCTCTCACCACTCTACAACCTTCTCACTCCAATAACTTTACAGGGTACAAAGCAGTCCCTTAGCATTGGTACCACTATATAATCCACCCAGGACACAACATACATACAGTGGCTGGAGAATGATTGGAGGTGTTAAGTCAAGAGGACCCTTTACATTTATTGAGCACATGACAACCCCGCTAATGCTGGTTCCATGATAAAATGCACGCAGTATATACTGTAAAGTGGTTGGTGTTAGAGGCATCCAGTCATAGAAACCAAGCCCAAAATGGTTTGTATCAGAGGGTGCAAATAGTTATTCTTACTCAAGGAGACCAGTACTCTGCAGCAGAAGTATTAATACCAGTCTTATGTGGTGCCATGTAAAAGCTCCCATGTGGTGCCACATAGAAATGGCCATGTGGTTCCATGTAAAAGCACCTGTGCAGTGCCATGTACAAGCGCCCATGTGGTGCCACATAGAAGTGGCCATGTGGTTCCATGTAAAAGCGCCTGTGCAGTGCCATGTAAAAGCGCCCATGTGGTGCCACATAGAAGTGTCCATGTGGTTCCATGTAAAAGCACCTGTGCAGTGCCATGTAAAAGCACCCAACACACTCTGTGAAGTGGTTGGCATCGGGAAGGGCATCCAGCTGTAGAAACCATGTCACAACAGACTGGAGTCTAGTGCAGCTCCCCAGCTTTGGTCAAACTGCCCAACCCATGCTAGCATGGACAACGGGCATTAAATGATGATGATGATGACGATGACGACGATGACGATGACGATGACGATGACGATGACGATGACGATGACGATGATGATGATGATGATAAACATTTTTGATAGTAGGTCAGTAGGATGAAAGCCGACCAAAGACTAAACAAGAACACCATTGATTTCTCCCACGTATATCAGCTGTCGGCCCCTACTTCTGATATTTCTCTCATCTCGTTGACATTTCAGGTTCATCGAGAAAGCAAACTGACACATCTGACAGGCCATTAGTCAAGTTAGTGAAACACCTGAGTGGAAAATAGTAGAAGTAATCAAAGACAGGTAAAATAAAAAAAAACAACTTACAGCATCTTGTTTGTCGATATCACTTCCATGGGAAATGAGGCACCGACAAACATCTGGGTAACCATTGAGAGCAGCATAGTGGAGGGCTGTCCTTCTGTCCTGTAAATATCATGGAACACGTGGTGATGGAGAGGGAGAGAAAGGAAGAAAGAGGGCGGGAGGGAGGGAGGGAGAGAGAGAAAGAGAGAGAGATAGAGAAATGGAATGGATAGACAGTTAAACATACATACTGATACAGTAAGGAAATGAGAAGGCAGGAGAGGAGAGGAAGAGACAGATGGAGGAATGGTGGTATAAGGAATCTTAGGCGGTGAGTTGGCAGAATCATTAGCAGGCCGGGCGAAATGCTTAGCGGTATTTCGTCTGCGTTACGTTGTGAGTTCAAATTCCGCCGAGGTCGACTTTGCCTTTCATCCTTTCGGGGGTCAATAAATTAAGTACCAGTTACGCACTGCGGGTTGATGTAATCAACTTAATACCTATGTCTGTCCTTGTTTGTCCGCTCTCTGTTTGAGACCCTTGTGGGTAATAAAGAAATAGGTATAAGGAATCTTGATTTCAGGACAGGATCAAAGCCTGCCCATCAGAAGGCATCCAAAATATATAATGATCGAGAATACAAATGATTAGTCATATTGTTTCCAACATCCCAAAACGGGAAAATAATACAGGCATGATAGAGTTGTGACTTGCATACTCTGGAAGTTATGCAAGGTTTGCGAAATGCCAAGAGAAAATAGGTGGAATAAACAAACACGAGAAAAGGCCTCAAAGAATGGACAAAGCAGCCATACTCTGGGGTAAGCCAATACACATAGACAAGAAATTGATTCAAATTTAATTGACCCTCAGAAAATAAATGCCTCCTCATGAAAATAGCAAAGAAGCAAGCTGGAAGGATGTTGGACACAATGCTTAGCTAAGCATGTTGGACACAATGCTTAGCATCATTTCTCCTAGCTCTTTACAGGTTCCACTTTGCTTTTCATCCCTTCAGGGATTGATAAAATAGAGTACCAGTCAAGTACTGGGTCAATATAATTGACTTTTGTACCCTTTCTTTAAAATTGCTGGTTTTGGCCCCTGCAATGGACTGGCGCCCTGTTCAGGGGAATGTTGGGATCTTTTCTGTTTCACTCACAGTTTTCGAAATTTTAAAATTAAGTGAAAATTTTCAAATTTGGTGTATTTATGTAATTTTTCATGCTGAATCTGATTTTGTTATTCATTTGTTCCATAAAAATTCTAGAAGGGTTGGAGAACAGGTACTCCTCACATATTTCACCAACATAGCTGTTGTAATCAAAAGCTGTTCTGTGACTCAAGCAGACGATACCTTGGTTTGTTACTATGGACACCAATATGTCTGTGACTTTCGATTAGCTAAAATTACCTAAAATTTGCTAACTTGATAGGACTGATAGCTAGGGTTTAAAACAAAAAAAAATCCTATAATAAATAATAGGGACCTTGGAAATGATAAAAAAAAACAGTGAATGGAAGGAAAACAAATCTAAAGTAGATACTCACTTTGTCAGTTTCAAAACTGGCCCCTGCTCGAAGCAACTCTTCAACTGTATCTAGTTGACCCTTACTTGCAGCCAATCTCAGTTTATCAGCTAATGATACCGTGGGTAGATTGCTGTAACTCGCTTCTGTAGGGGGTTCTGTAATAAAGAGGTCAAAGTAATTTGGTCAGCAGCACTTACCAGTTGGTGGTGGGTGAACAACACACACACACACACACACACACACACACACACACACACACACACACACACACACATACCTATTTCTTTACAACTCATAAGGGGCCAAACACAGAGGGGACGAACAAGGACAGACAAACGGATTAAGTCGATTATATCGATCCCAGTGCGTAACTGGTACTTTATTTATCGACCCCGAAAGGATGAAAGGCAAAGTCGACCTCGGCGGAATTTGAACTCGGAACGTAACGGCAGACGAAATACCGCGAACCATTTCGCCCGGCGTGCTAACGTTTCTGCCAGCTCACCCCCCACCCACACACACACACCTTATGTCCACCAGCATTTCTCAGGTTTACACACCGTCCACTTTGACTTCTGTCCATTGTCTCAAACATACAGTTTAACACCCGCACGTCGAACCGCTAAAAACAAATGCCAAATCTTCCTCATATTCCACCTTACTATTAATCTCTCTATATATAAAACTGAAGTTGTCTGTGTATGGCAGGTTAGGTAGCCTTCAACTAACACTATCTCCTCCGAGACCCTGCGGCACAAGTTGACCAAAATTGAGAGTATGATAGAAGGCTTGCTCTTCCTTCCGTAGAAGATAAAATTCAAACCGGACCATGTTAACAGCAAAAATTATTTACATCAAAAAGGTGCTTTTTTTTTTCTATGAAAATCCCTATTTTTTACGATTTTTTTACTGCTGTGTCGCCATTTTTCGGTGTATTTCAACCAGAAAAATGTTCACTTAAAGAGAATAACAAGCTACATAATGCAAAATGTTTACTTTTCAAACATTCCAATTTTAAAGGGTCGAAACAAAACCGAGCAACGCCGGGCGATACTGCTAGTCTTTGAAAAATTCACTTTTAGATATAACTAGCAGTATCGCCCGGCGTTGCTCGAGTTTGTAAGGGAAATAACTATATAAGCCTTTTTAGAGAGTTATAGCCAAAAAATAGCAAAAAAATGCATCAAAAATGGGGAAAAAATGATGCTAAATTTTTTTTAAATCGTTGACTCATCGTAGACATTTTTAGAGAGTTACTTCCCTTATATAATAGCGAAAAATGCATTAAAATGGAAAAAATGATGGTAATTTTTTTTTTTAATCGTAGACTCATTGTAGATGCGTGCTAATACCCAGAGGGGCTCGATATGAATCACGACTATAAGATATCCGAATTTGGTTAAACTGCACCGCAAAATGTGGGAGTAGTTAGGAATCTAACTCGTAGGAGACAGACACACAACTTGACTTTTATATATAAAGATGTCGTTCTTGATATATATGTATGAAAACAAGACAGGATGGTCTCGATAGCGGCTGATCAAAGATCTGCTCAATCAACGCTGACTTCGTCTACTCCAGTATCCTACTCTAGTTTGTTAGAAGTATTCTGCCCAGACATCCGGCCCTATCTGTTGCAGACATTTCTGCCCAGACAATCTGTCCCTTTGTCTTACAAAGTGTTGCACCCACATTTTCTTTTTCAGACCCGAGATATTTTAGGCTGTGTGTATCAGCCGCAATCAATATGACTTAGTGTCGGAGAAGATGGAAAAGGCCCTCAAGTGTTGCCCCTTTCTTCATCCTCAATAATTTATGTAAAGAAAGAAAAAAATGATTGACAACTTTCAATATGCAACATACCATTGCATTTTTACATGTCGAAGAGGAGGTGTGTGTGCGTGTGTGTGTGTGTGTGCATGTGTGCGTTTTGTGAGAGAGAGAGAGAGACAGAGAGAGAGAGAGAGACAGACAGACAGAGGGAGGGAGGGAGAACCGCCCAATTAATTTTCCACTTTAAGGACACACCTTCTCTAATAACTTTGCAACATTGCCAAAACCCACATCAAAGACAAATAGTTTTCAGAAAGAAGAAACGACATGAAAAGAAAAAAAAAAAAAAGAAAAAAATAGGAAGCAAAAGAGAGAAACGCTAAGAGAAACGGCATAAAAGCAAACATCATATTGGAAAGAGTGCAAGAGAGGAAGAAAGAGAAGAGAAATGAAGAAGAGAAAGCGTTTTAAAGAGAGAATACGTAAGAATGAAAGAAAGACAAAAAGAAAAATAAGACAGAAGGGAAGAAGGCAAAATGGCTGCTATTTATGTTCGTTTGAAATTCAAATTTGAAACATCAAAGGACTAAAAGATAAAAGAAAGTTCGAGAATTGACTAGAAACATTTAGTTAAATGGCGATTAAAGTTGGATTGAAGTTGATTTTGATGGAACGATAAAGCCTCGCTAATAGAAAAACATTTGAAATGTAAAGTAATTTAATATAATGATTGCGGTTAAAGAGACAGTCGTTGCTGGATACATGTGAATTAAGTAGGAGATTGGACAGTATATATAGTAGAATGGTGCAAGTTAAATAGTTTGTCATTATCGAAGTGTAATCATCAACGTATCCTACAAATAGAGAGAGATTTATATATAGAGAAAAGGAGAGGTTTAAAAGAACGAGAGACACAGTTGAAAATGAACAGTTTTGAAATAAATAGACGAAACAAATTGGCTTGCTGCTGGAATTATATATAAAACTTGTATCAACGAAAATTATCGCCATCTTATATTATATATATATATAACATTGAATTGAAGTTATTTTCTTTCACTCTTTCTTTTAATTTCTGTGTGTGGTGTCTTCTGAGTAATTTGAAAGGGGAAATTAAGCAGACGCGTGCGCGAGTACACAGCATATATATACACCTTCTTCGTCTGTCGTTACGTTCTGAGTTCAAATTCCGCCGAGGTCGACTTTGCCTTTCATCCTTTCGGGGTCGATTAAATAAGTACCAGTTTCGCACTGAGATCGATGTAATCGACTTAATCCCTCTGTCTGTCCTTGTTTTTCCCCTCTGTGTTTAGCCCCTTGTGGATAGTAAAGAAATATATATATATATACATTCTCTTCTTGCAGTCACTGGACTGCAGCCATGCTGGGGCACTGCACTGAAGGTTTTTAGTAGAACAAATCGCCCCACCCCTCCACTACTTATTTTACTAAGTCTAGTACTTATTTTTATTGGTATCTTTTGACGAATTGCTAGGTTACGGAGACATAAACAAACCAGCACTGGTGGTCAAGGGAGACGAATACACATACTACGGGCTTCCACGGAGTTTCCGTCACCCAAATTCACTCACAAGGAATCAATCGGCTTGGGGCTAAGGTAGAAGATATTTACCATATGTGCTGCGCATTGACACTGAACCCGAAACCGCGTAGTCGCAAACAGAGCTCCTTAACCACACAGCCACATGGTTCCGGGTTCATTCCCACCGAGTGGCACTTTGAGCAAGTGTCTTCTACTATAGCCTCAGGCTGACCAAAGCCTTGTGAGTGGATTTGGTAGACGGAAACTGAAAGAAGCTCGTTGTATATATGTATATGTGTGTGTGTGTGTCCGTCTCCAACATCGCTTGACAACCGATGGTGGTGTGTTTATGTCCCCGTAACTTAGCGGTTCGGCAAAAGTGACCGATAGAAAAAGTACTAGGCTTCCAAAGAATAAGCCCTGGGGTCGATTTGCTCGACTAAAAGGCGGTGCTACAGCATGGCCGCAGTCAAATGACTGGAACAAGTAAAAGAGTAAAGAGTATATATATATACATTATCATTTACTCGTTTCGGTCATTAGACTGCGGCCATGCTGGAGCACCACCTTCAAGAATTTTTAGTCGAATATTTTTTTTATTTTTTAAGCATAGTACTTATACTATCGATGTCTTATGCCAAAGTGCTAATTAACAGGGACATAAACACACGCGTACCGGTTGTCAAGCGGTGGTTGGGAAGCAAACATTTTACCACACAGTGAAGCCTAGAGCCACACACACACACATTTATACGTCTCTTAAACGAGACTATATTTTCATTTAACGCCCGTCTTCTATGCTACAATGACTCGGACTGCTTTGTGGAATTCAATGAAGCGGATTATTACGTCGAGCTGTTGCAATGCCTGTTTTAACATGGTTTCTAGGGGTTGGATGCCTTTCCTAATGCCAACCACATTACAGAGTTGTATTGATTGCCACTTTCCTTGACATTGGCACTAGTAAGGTTGCCAAGTAACTTACAAGACTCAGATAAAGAAGGCGCCCTCTCAAGTGGGGTTGTAGTAGAGGGGGGTGAAGATGGCTTTATGCCAGGTATTGAGAAGCTGATAAGAGGGACAGCCACAAATGTTTTGCTTCAGAAGAGATTATACACACACGCGTGCGTGCGCGCAGGTGAAGGATTGTTCTGCGTTGCCATACTATCCAATTAGCTTCGTTCAGTTCAGATTCTATTATGAAGTTGCGGGATGTAATTGCTAATTAAAAGTAACCGTTTTAATTCTAAAGTTCCTAATGTTTCTTGCAGTAACATCAATGGAAACTTGGGTGTTTTGATTGTAGAAATTTTCTGTAGGTGTTTTTGGACAGAATAAACATTAGCATAGAGGTTGTTCTTTCATTCCTATGTAAACTTGTCCGATGAGTCTTCTGGTGTAAAAATAATAATGAAATGATTGTATACAGTGCTCAGGTGCACCACAACTTGTCAAAAGTGCATATAAAGTATATGCAGTAATGCACAAATGTCTGGAAAGCGAACAGTGTATGAGTCAGATACATGCTTGCTTGTGAGTATGGAGGGGAGAAATCAGGTGTAGTGTTGGCGAATCTCAGGAAGCATGGAAGTTTTGAAGGATGCAGTGCTCCGACAACTAACAACTGATGCCGGCAGTCTGTTCCATGCTTCAGCAACTCTTAGCGTGAAAAAATGTTTCTTAAAGTCATGGGAGCTGTGCTGTTTTCTGACTTTGTAAATATGTCCACGGGTGTTGTTAGACAGGTGGAGTTTGAAAAGGTGCTCAGAGTTGTTGTTTGTAAGATGGTTAATAATTTTATGGGTGTCTGCCATAAATGACAGAATTCCTTACATTTGCTACATGCGATTTTATACGCCACATAGGAGCGCAGACGTATATTTTCATCTGATCAGGCTGTTGGGCAATGTACACAGGGGTTGTTTTGTTTTGGCCTCTTTCCAGTAAGGACTCTTCCCAGGAAAGGTGTGAAATATGCCAGTCGCATATTCAATCCTTCCTCACACACACACACACACACACACACACACACACACACACACACACACACACACACACACCACACACACACACACACACACAGACGGAGAGAGAGGAGGCAGGCATAGCAATGTGGTTAAGAAGTTCGTTTTGCAATCACGTGATTTCGGGTCCTGTCCCACGGGGCAGCACCTTCGAGAAGCGTCTTATACTACAGCCCTGAACCGACCAATGCCTTGTAAGTAAGTTTGGTATAGGCGGCGAGCTGGCAGAAACGTTAGCACGCCGGGCGAAATGCTTTGTGGTATTTCGTCTACCGTTACGTTCTGAGTTCAAATTCCGCCGAGGTCGACTTTGCCTTTCATCCTTTCGGGGTCGATAAATTAAGTACCAGTTACGCACTGGGGTCAATGTAATCGATTTAATCCGTTTGTCTGTCCTTGTTTGTCCCCTCTGTGTTTAGCCCCTTGTGGGTAGTAAAGAAATAGTAAGTTTGGTAGGTGAAAAGTGTGTGCAAGCCCGTTGTACACACACACACACATGCACACACATATATGTGTATGTGTGTGATTGTACGAATATATGTCTTTGTGTTTGTCCTCCGCCCCGCCCCCACCCCCGGCCACCGCTTGACAACCAGTGTTGGTTTGTTTACGTCTCCGTAATTTAATTGTTCGGCATAAGTATTGGGACTGATTTTAGTTGAGTATTCCATCGATACACGTACTGTTAATGTAATCCTGAGTTAGAACCAGCGAACCTTTAAATTGGAAGTAGAATCCATTGAAGGGCTTCCAGTCAATTCCCACTTTCACCTAAAAAAAATTTCTAACTTTGAGCCACCCGAAGCTTTAGAAGAAGACACTTGTCTAAATTTATACGCAGAAGCACTTCATAATTGGGAAGAATTGTGCCTGCACGCACACACAATCGGCCGAAAACCATACGCACACGTACATATACAATCATTTGGCTTGTACAGCTGATTTTCCTGTCCATGAGATAATATATACACCCCGAGGTGATTCATGGGACCCACTGCTCGAGCCCACATTCGCGGCATTCCACGTGGCTAACGTGGAAAATATGTCACTTCCAGGCATAACTGCGTTTTCTACCTTTATGGCATTTGGCGTATTCAATGTGACAGATGACGACAAACAATCTGATAAAACTGAAGTTCTTGAAAATAACGCTATCCTTACACTAGCAGTATCGCCCAGCGTTGCTCGGGCTTGTTTTCTTGTCGACCTTTTAGAATTGGAATTTTTGAAAAGTAACAATGTTGCATTACGTAGCTTGTTATTCTCTTTAAGTGAACGTTTTCTGGTTGAAATACACCGAAAAATGGCGACACAGCAGTCAAAAAATCGTTAAAAATAGGGATTTTCATAGGGGAAAAAAGCACCTTTTTGATGTAAATAATTTTTGCTGTTAACATGGTCCGATTTGAATTTTATCTTCTACGGAAGGAAGAGCAAGCCTTCTTCTATCATACTCTCAATTTTGGTCAACTTGTGCAGCAGGGTCTCGGAGGAGATAGTGTTAGTTGAAGGCTACCAAACCTGCCATACACAGACAACTTCAGCTTTATATATAGAGAGATTTATGATCCAACATAGCTCAATTATACATTTAGTCAACACTACCACCATAAATGTTGAAATAATACATATAGCACTTTAGCTCATACAAAGAACACACAAAAAGCTTATAAATTGCACGGTGATAGTGAATGTTCTCATAAATCCAAATATCTGTAATGAAAATATGTTATTAGACGAGCATTCGAATTTTCATTCACTGAAAAAACTTTAAAGAAGGAAATCCTACGCGGCAAACAATCATTAATAACGAGTACCTTAATAGATTAAGAGAGAAGCACTCCGTCGGTTACGACGATGAGGGTTCCGGTTGATCCGAACCAACGGAACAGCCTGCTCGTGAGCACTCCACAGACACGTGCACCCTTAACGTAGTTCTCGGGGATATTCAGCGTGACACAGAGAGGTACAACGGAAACAAGAAGTAAGAGTGAGTGAGAGAAAGTTGTGATGAAAGAGTACAGCAGTGATCACCACCATTCCCTGCCGGAACCTCGTGGAGCTTTTAGGTGTTTTCGCTCAATAAACACTCACAACGCCCGGTCTGGGAATCGAAACCGCGATCCTACGACCGCGAGTCCGCTGCCCTAACCACTGGGCCATTGCGCCTCCACCCACCTTAATAGATTAGTACACTTGGCTATAAACAACAGAAAGACAAATTCAACCACGTTGGCACAACATATACTGTATTCACTAAAAATACAAAAAAACCCACAGATATTGTATATCACAAGAGACGGATTCACTCAGGTTGTAAAATGGACGACAGTGTCATTAAAAAAACCCCTCATAAAACAGAATACATGTATCACATATTATCACAAGTTCATAATTAGAATATATTATAGTAACACGAGAAGGGAAAAAATCTCCTCGTCAACACGAAGCTACTATGTAGGAGACAACAAAATGTATTTTCTCACAGTGTATTATACAGATTTCAGTCTAAACATGTAAATTGTAAAATTTACGACTCAATCTGTTATATCGGACATTCGTTGGTTGACTGTGCATTTACAGCAAGGAGCCATTACAACCTCATTATCATACAGGACATGAAATAAAATTGCATAGAAATAATAGAACTGAAATTTTATATAAAAATACACAAAATATAACCAAAAAAATGAGAATTACTATGGCATCTTTACAAAACGCAAAATTCAAACTAAAAGCTAACACAAAGATATATTGCGTGTCAAATGAATAATGACATCTACCGAATTTACCGTTGTATAATCTTTAGTATCGGGCGTTGATAATTTTAGTATCACTTACAATAGTATTCCTATGATCATTTGTGTCCCACTGCAAAGCGCACGAACGTGTCATTATTACCCTCTTGTTATTCTGATGATGTGAATGTTAATGTGCTAATAGGAACACTATTATTTCAAACTACACATAAAGAACGGGACAACACTGCATAGTGCCAAAGATCCCAGCGATGCCATCACGCTCCAGGACCAGTTACTGCAACAGCCTGGGTTTCAAGGGTCACGGCTTTTTAATATTCTCCCAAAGAGTCTGAGGAACTTGCACAAAGTAGATGTAGAGGTTTTTAAATCAAAGCTGGACCTCTTCCTGTCGAGAGTCCCAGATGAACCTATCTCACGGCAAGAGGTGCAAATGAGAGTAGCTGTATCAAACTCCATTCTTCACCAAGTGCCACATATTAGAGGAGGTTCGTCGCAATAACAGTGTAGCACAAAACGGCGGTGCATCAGCATGGCCGCAGCTCTGAGCTGTAACTAGAAAAAAAAATAAAGTGTTAATAAGGAAATATGAAAAATCCTTAATAAAAATGATCAAACTAGAACAGTATCTGCGTTAATTATAAGGCTGTTAATTATAAGACCGCAAGATAGGCTGTTTTCTATTTACTCAGTTATATATACAATTTATGTATGTATGTATGTATGTATGTATGTATGTATGTATGTATGTATGTATGTATGTATGTATGTATGCATGCATACTTTTATTCACTATAATTTAAGAGGTATAACAACTTGCTGAAGGCTTCCTTAAGAGATGCTGGCATCTCTCCTGACACATGGGAGGGCATGGCTATTGATCGTAGCGGGTGGAGAAGGATTGTGCACGAGGGGACAGCTACTTTTGAGAAATGTCGAGTTGCGCATGAGAGAGTAAGGAGGGATGTTAGGAAGGGCATCGCTGTTACACTTCCAAATGGGAAGGGTCTTCCTATGATGCTGACATGCAGTGTCTGTGCAAGACCCTGCCTCAGTAAAGCTGGACTCAAGAGTCATCTTCGTAGTCATAAAGCGAGACAGATGAGTGACAACCTGGCCACTGGTGGTGGTGTTACACATCATACTAATCATATCTGTCAGGCATGTGGAAGAGAGTGTAATTCGGCAGCGAGGACTTAAACGACATGCGAAGGTACATGAAGCCCAGTTACAACTACAGCCGGCTATTGCCGGTAAAGGTTTTAGCTGCCAATTCTGTACAAGATATTGTAGATCTTTAGCCGGGCTAAAAAGTCACATTCGATCACAGCACCAGTAACAGTTAAGCTTTGTGCAATGGCCATACTCGATAACGAGGGGGCAGCCATCATGCATGCATGCATACTTTTATTCACTATAATTTAGAGTTAATTTTGACCGACTGCTTGCTTGATACCAATGTCGGGAAGGAAAGCCTTCTGTTTTGTAAATCACCCATTAAATCTCCAAAAGTTCTTGCAAATTCTTATTGCCCCGGATATCGTGATTATTTGTTGCATATGAATTAAGGAGTTGTACTATTTGCCCCTAGAGCCGAAGTTCAGCCATACGTTGCACCAAGCGAGTTGGTACGTATCCTGTTGCTGCAATAATAACAGATACAAAACTAAGTGTCTCCAAGATACTAGATTTGCAAACTCTGTATTAATGGTCCACAGACGTTTCTTTCTCTTCTATTTTTCTAACCACACTGGTGTCCAGGAGCTAATTTTCTCAACAAAGCATATCTTTTCTTATGGTCAATATCAGGCCAGTTGTGTTTTCGCTTGGACGTTGTTTTAATTTCTAAGTTCCACTAATATTCTTTGGAGTCTCAATATAACGAACATTGTCTGTTGGTCATTTCCGTCCTCTTATTCTGTTCCGGATTGTTCAGGCCATTGCATCATAATTAATGAGAAGATTATAGAAGATATTGTTTGCACGAGCGTGTGTTTGTGTACGTGTATGTGAATGTATGTATGGATGGATGTGTGTGTGTGTGTGTGTGCGTGTCCTTTTGCTCTGTTTTATCAAATCAGTACTTGTTGCTTTTTACAGTACTCAAACAGCTTCACTTTAATATCTAGTATATATTATTATTATTATGTTCCGTTTTTCATAACCGCTTGAAGATCGGAACCATAAAACTGGGTAATAACAAAGTATGAATTTTCAATTTCCTATATATGTATATGTGGAGGCACAATGGCCTAGTGGTTAGGGCAGCGGACTCGCGGTCGCAGGATCGCGGTTTCGATTCCCAGACCGGGCGTTGTGAGTGTTTATTGAGCGAAAACACCTAAAAAGCTCCACGAGGCTCCGGCAGGGGGTGGTGATCCCTGCTGTACTCTTTCACCACTCTTTCTCCCACTCTTTCTTCTGTTGGCCTGCTCGCTTAGCCAGCGGGGTGGCGTCATTCGAAGGCTAAAAAATGCGAACGCATTGTGACCAGCGATGTGTAACAACATCTGATGGTCTGGTCGGTCACGTGGTGGTGGTCACATCATGATATATATGCATACATAGATATATGTATGTGTACGCACGCTCGCTCACACATACATTATTTCGTGTTACGCTAAGTAGTGGTGTAAGGTACAAAAAATTTCATTCTAGTCAAAAACCTGAAACGTACGTACTAAATGATTTCAAAATATCAGTTTGGCTTCACATCATGCGCCCTTTTAAAGCCTAGCCAGGCTCATGGGCCCGGTTTCCCGGTTTCAACGGCGTATG
>NC_042998.1:196811674-196844174 GCF_006345805.1 Octopus sinensis | reverse complement strand
GTTGTGTTTGTTGACTAACTTGTATGTTGATTGTTGGGGATGTAGGAGTGGACGAAGGTGACGGTGTGGTGTTACTGGTGTTGGTTGTTGAAATTCTGGTGATAGGTTTTGTAGTGAAGGGGATGGCCGGACTACTCGTGATGGTAGTGTTGTGGTGGTCTTAGTAGTGGTGGTGATGGCGTATTAATTACAGCAAGATTTGTTGTTGTAGTAGTAGTAGTAGTAGTAGTAGTAGTAGTAGTAGCAGCAGCAGCATCAGTAGTAGTAGTAGTAGTAGTAGTAGTAGCAGTAGTAGTAGTAGTAGTAGTAGTAGTAGTAGGAAACGTGGTTAATGGTGTTTACAATGGTGATTGATGGTTGTTGCAGTGGCATTGGAGAAGTGTTTGCTGTTGAACTGTGTCGGTGGTTATAACCACGGTGGTAGTGGTATAGTTATTATAATGAAGTGTTTGCAGTTGCTGTGGTGCTGGTGGTATATAAATATATATTCACAGAGAGGGAGGGGGGAGAAAGTGGAAGCACTCCGTCGGTTACGACGACGAGGGTTCCGGTTGATCCGAATCAACGGAACAGCCTGCTCGTGAAGTTAACGTGTAAGTGGCTGAGCACTCCACAGACACGTGTACCCTTAACGTAGTTCTCGGAGATATTCAGCGTGACACAGAGAGTGACAAGGCCGGCCCCTTGAAATGCTGGTACAACAGAAACAGGAAGTAAGAGTGAGAGAAAGTTGTGGCGAAAGAGTACAGCAGGGATCACCACCATCCCCTGCCGGAGCCTCGTGGAGCTTTAGGTGTTTTCGCTCAATAAACACTCACAACGCCGGGTCTGGGAATCGAAACCGCGAGTCCGCTACCCTAACCACTGGGCCATTGCGCCTCCACTAGGGAAGAAAGTAAGAGACGGAGGGGAGGGAGAGAGAGAGAGAGGAGAGAGAGAGAGAGAGAGAGAGAGAAAGAAAGAGGAGCAGTTAGAATTGTCGAGGGGTGTAAGGCACCAATCTAAGTCTAACAAATAGAACTATTCTGATCCACGAATGTGGACGTGAGTTCAAATCTCAGTTTTGATAGATTTTTTTTTAACGGCGTGCTGAATGTAAACTCAGTAGATATTTGATTGAAGACGGCGAGCTGGCAGAAACGTTAGCATACCGGGCGAAATGCTTGGCGGTATTGCGTCTGCCGTTGCGTTCTGAGTTCAAATTCCGCCGAGGCCGACCTTGCCTTTCATCCTTTCGTGGTCGATAAATTAAGTACCAGTTACGCACTGGGGTCGATGTAATCGACTTAATCCGTTTGTCTGTCCTTATTTGTCCCCGCCGTGTTTAGCCCCTTCTGGGCAATAAAGAAACAGATATTTGATTGATTAGAATCCTTTGATTGATTACAATCCTTTTCATTCTCAGTTCAATAACTGCCGTGTCCCAAGAAACTGGACACAGAACATTATACAAGACGAAGTAATTATTGGCTGTAATTAACAGTAAAATGAAAAATGTTTATACTTTAATGAATTAAAGCGTGTTGAGGTCGACCTTCAGAGATCAATAAGTACAGGGATTGATACGTAAGAAATCATAGCATTTAACACTTTCGCCAAGAAAATGACAGCATCTTTCTTTTCCTAGCTAAAATATTGATTCTCAAGACTGGTCGATGAAAGAGAGTAACATAGAGTTTATCTTGCAACTGAGAGAATTTCGTTGAAGGTACTTAAGGACCAGATGGTTGGTGATAAACTGGGTGGGGAATTAAGTCCACCACCCAAATTAAACTCGCCACAGACACAATACAGTAACTGAAACCGATAAAGGAATATGCATCTATTGCAATTTTTGCTTTTTATTTAGTTCCAGATCAACATTTATTTAGTTCAAGGCAACACCAACGTCCTGGTTTCTTTTATTAAGCACAGGGCCTCTTATAAAGATGGGACAATACAACGACAGACAAAACAATACAGTGGGATACACAAAACATATAACGGATGAAATCACGAATAAATGAGGTGAAATGACTTACCTGCCCTCCCCCACCAAGAAGGCAGTTCCATTTCACTGTTTATGTATCCCACAGTTCATTATTCTTTTTTCCCTCATTTTAAAAAAAAAGTCCTTATTTCAAAATTTTAAATATTTCACTAACTTTCCTTTATATTAGATATTCCACTTGTCCTCAAATACCACCACCACCAGTGGCAACTCATTGAATCGAAACTGTAACGGTGATATCTTTATCATTTCCCTGAATAGTTCCTTCAACCTTTCACCTTTCTCTTTTACAAGCAAGACAGCTTTAAATCCTTCATTGCACGGTTTAGGCGCTAACTTCACCCTGATTACATTTTTCATTTTCGTGATCCTTTTTTTCAATCTCCACATTTTTTTCTGTACTGTATCATTTTTCTTAATTGTTTTTCCGTCAGTGTTAGTTTCTGATTTCCATCACTAATCTCTTCTGATGTTGCTGGTTGCTGTTGAGCGAACGGTCTTCGTCCAAGAACTCGCAAGATGGGAGAAGTCCGAAACGTGGTCCTTTGCTATTCGTAAGACCCGCAGAAGAGAAAGCAGGTCTACCCCCGACACCGAGAGCATCGACGGATGGATGAATGTGCATCCAGGCTCAGCGGTTGCGTAGGAAGTCGGGGACAAGAAACAGGAAGAAAGAGTGAGAGAAAGTTGGAGCGAAAGAGTACAACAGGGGTCGCCACCACCCCCTGCCGGAGCCTCATGGAGCTTTAGGTGTTTTTGCTCAATAAACACACACAACGCCTGGTCTGGGAATCGAAACCGCGATCCTCCGACCGCGAGTCCGCTGCCCTAACCATTGGGCCATTGCGCTTCCACGCTCTTGCTGGTGTTTCCATCTCTTCCTTCTCTGCTTGTCTCTCACTCGATGTTGCTGTCATTTCTCTTCTATCCTTTTTTCCTGTCCTTTTACTTTCTCCTCCGTGCTAATTACTGGTATCGCTCTCTGTTTTCTCTCTTCGTCTTTCTCGCTTAATTTTGCCGACATCTCGTTTCTTTTCTGCTCGTTCGCTTTTCCTCCTTTTGGTAACCTTTGTCTCTCCTCTACACTTCCTTTTCTTTTCTTCATGGGACCCTTTGGCGATGAGTCCACGTTTTCTTGTCTTTTCTTCCTCTTCACCACTGTGTATCTTTCTTCCATATTTTCCACTGGCCTCTGCTCCTCTACGCCTTGCACCCGTATCCCTCCTTGCTGTTCCATCTCCGTCACCTCCTCTTCGTGTTTTGGGGGGACACTTAGCTTTCATGTGTCCCCGTACTCCACACTGAAAGCCTATGAAAGGTCTTCCCTCCACTACAACTCTTAGCTCCGTCTCGTCCGGTAACACTAATTCCTCTGAAATTTTGTGGAGGTCTGGTAAACTGATGTGGGCCGTCACCTCAAGGCCGTATCCCCAGCAGTTTACCTCCGTAGTTCTTGTGATTTTAAGTATTTTGGTTTCCTCTTCTGTATTATAGAGGATGGCTGCCACCAGCTTCTGGGGGCACTCTACCAATCCCCATCTGGCCGCACGTTTGCCACAGTAGGTTGGTAATAGTACCCACTCAGTTGATCTCAAAGGCACCGTGGAGTATTTTATCGCTTCTTTTTCACTCGCGAAACGTACCTCCACTGTGCCATATTTCTTGCCTCTGGTGTAATACGTAGTTAGGCTTTTGGTTTCTTTCAAGCATTTCAACTATTTTTGTAGCGATAGACAATGTTCTGTATATTACTGTCCTTTTTCTGTTTTTTCCATAATTTCCTTGGGCGGCGTCAGCCTCAGGCTCCCTCCCTCCTTTCGTAACAATTCATTATATTTCTTAAAATTTGTGTCGTTCAGTCGAATTTCTCTTACTTGCAGGATATCTGCCGTTAGACTTTTCCCAGTCACTGCAGCGTAACTGGTTGACTTTCTATGAAGGCCTTTTTTAGTCTATCTACTTATATAGTGTCTTTACGACCATTAAGGTCTATAGTGAAAAATTTATCCGTGCGTGAAAGAAAACGGAAAGGGCCTGCATATAGTGCTGTTAATGGAGGTTTATCAACACCGTTGCGCACAAAAACGTGAGTCCAAGAAGAGCTGGAAATGCAATTGTCAAGCTGGTAAGAGGTTTTAAAAAGGAGCGATATATTCAAAATTGATAAAACTGGAAATTGTCGGGGATTGTTATTTAATTTCTGATCAGTTTTGCTGCTGTTTGTTTATGTAGTTTGATTTCTTTATCCATCAGTTTCTACTTAGAGACGCGAGTAAAATTAATAATAGGGAAACGAAAATAAAACTTTGGAAACAGCAACGCTGCCATAACTTACGTAGAAACCACAAGTGTGCTTTCAAGGGAGATAATCAGAGAAAGTCTTGAAAGTGAACGTAAGATCGCAATACTTCATGTAAAGTAAATATAACAAATAATACAGGAATCCTTGTCCGGTATCGGATTGATTCCAAAATCTAATCAGTTCATGCCAGTCGCGAGGCCAAACATCCCTGGAAGTTTCATCCGAATCCATCCAGTGGTTCTTGAGATATCTTGTCCACGGACAAACAAACACGACTGGAAACAATACCTCCGCATTAGCGAAGGCGGAGGTAATGAAAAAACGATTTATGGAAATTACCGAAAAGTTTCATTTTTCGTAGACGGTTATCGAAAGATAGCCATGTGTGTGTAATGTATGGGTGTGCATAATCCTATGTAATCTTAATACGCAATTCTATGGCCCCTACGAAATAAGCCATAACTATACGTCGCAGTTGTATATATATTTCTTTACTACCCACAAGGGGCTAAACACAGAGGGGACAAACAAGGACAGACAAACGGATTAAGTCGATTATATAACTGGTACTGGTACTTAATTTATCGACCCCGAAAGGATGAAAGGCAAAGTCGACCTCGGCGGAATTTGAACTCACAACGTAACGACAGACGAAATACCGCTAAGCATTTCGTCCGGCGTAGGCGTGTTATAGCTGAGATACCTAGAGTCATGTTCTGCTTCCTGCTTTCTGTGAACCGCCATGTCAGTCTGGTCTTCAATTTACCTTATATTTATATATATATCTTTATATATAAAAGTAAGGTTGTGTGTCTGTCTCCTACGATTTAGATTCCTAACTACTCCCACATTTTGCGGTGCAGTTTAACCAAAACCGGGTATCTTATAGTCGTGATTCATATCGAGCCCTTCTGGGTATTAGCGCGCGTCTACGATGAGTCTACGATTTTAAAAAATTTACCATCATTTTTCCGTATTTTTAATGCATTTTTTCGCTATTATATAAGGGAAGTAACTCTCTAAAAATGTCTACGATGAGTCAAAGGTTTTTAAAAAAAATTTACTATAATTTTTTTTCCATTTTTAATGCATTTTTTGTTATTTTTTGGCTATAACTCTCTAAAAATGCTTATATAGTTATTTCCCTTACAAACCCGAGCAACACCGGGCGATACTGCTTGTATACATATATATACAGGCGGCGAGCTGGTAGAAACGTTAGCACGCCGGGCGAAATTCGTAGCAGTATTTCGTCTGTCGTTACGTTCCGAGTTCAAATTCCGCCGAGGTCGACAAATTAAGTACCAGTTGTGCAATGGGGCCGATGGAATCGACTTAATCCCTTTGTCTGCCCTTGTTTGTCCCCTATGTGTTTAGCCCCTTGTGGGTAGTAAAGAAATATATATATGTATATATATGTGTGTGTGTGTGATTGTGCACACCACACAAAAACACACACACACACACACGTCTAGTAACTGTGTGATTGTGTATACCTATCCGCTTACCTTTCAACATGTGTATCTAACAGACAGCCCGCCTAGCCAGCTATTCATTTATCCTTTGACCTCCTATGTCTACAGCTCCTCCTTATAGGCCTTTCTTTAAACGCAATAAAAAATCTTCCCCAACCCTTCAAACATACTCGAAACAGCCTCACCCACCCGTCCAACTTACTCAACACTTGATTTATGACAGAGGTACACCACGACATCGAAAACTAACATCACTGCTAGCATTGCCTTTGTCACAACTCGTAAACGCCTCCACCGCTGCGGTCTTCGTTGAGTACGTTTCCAACCCCGCCAAACACACAAACCACTCCACCTCCGTAACTACCCAAACGACGTGTATTACTTCATATCACATCATCAGGCCAGTCCATCACATACTTATTTCAACAATGGAAAGATAACACATATTGTGTGTGTGTGTGTGTGTGTGTGTGTGTGTGTGTGTGTGTAATGTGTGTATGTGTGTGATAAATTCCTATCAGGCATAAAAGGTAGTATTTACAGAAAGAAAATATGCCAAATTACTTCACGTTTTACTCTGCGATTGCTCCTTTTCAATATGTACATATATAACATACATAGTCTCTCTCTCTCTCTCTCTCTCTCTCTCTCTCTCTCTCTCTCTCTCTCTCTCACACACACACACACACACGTATGACTATGTATATATCTATGAGCATTTGAGTGTGTGTGTCAAATTCAGATTATACATACATACATAATATACTCTTCTCTTTCTCTCCATTTATATATATATATATATATTTACACAATATTTATTATATAACGAACGAGCGTGAGGAGTGCTCAATAAATGTTGTAGAGTTGTTGACACTCTACAACTCTACAAGTTTAAAATGTTTTAGTTATCTAGAAATTATGTTAAAAACTGCCGTTCAAACCGAAAAGATCCGATTAAAGCATCTCTACAAGAAGTTTGATTCAGAGAATTTGTTCAAAGACGACCAGGAGAACACAAAAGTTTACAGACAAAAATCATTAAAATTACTTTGCCTCCCGTTATTTCTCTTCGATGATTCGGTGTCCCCACTGAAATGTTATAGTGGAAACGTACACAGCACAGCGTATTAGCAGACATGTTGACAGAACTAATATTCTTTGGAAAATTTTTTCAGTTCCACAAGCTAGGAGTGGCTGTGTGGTAAGTAGCGTGCTTACGAACCACATTGTTCCGGGTTCAGTCTCACTACGTGGCACCTTGGGCAAGTGTCTTCTGCTATAGCCTCGGGCCGACCAAAGCCTTGTGAGTGGATTTGGTAGACGGAAACTGAAAGAAACCCGTCGTATATATGTATGTATGTATATATATATATATATGTATGTGTGTTTCTGTGTCTGTTTGCCCCCCTCCCAAAAATCGCTTGACAACCGATGCTGGTGTGTTTACGTCCCCGTAACTTAGCAGTTCGGCAAAAGAGACCGATAGAATAAGTACTAGGCTTACAAAGAATAAGTCCTGGGGTCGATTTGCTCGGCTAAAGGCGGTGCTCCAGCATGGCCACAGTCAAATGACTGAAACAATTAAAAGAGTAAAGAGTAAGCTATTCGATTTTTACTTCCAGTAACTCACTAGCCCTGCTAGAAATAGCAGTAAAATCTCCCTCACACCTCATCGTCTGGAAAGGAATAGATTGCATAATGAGATCTTGAATGCAAACTGTTTTAAATTAAATACTGGATGGTAACAGCTGGAATGTCTTTGATCATAACCCTGCTGGCTAAGGACTGCCGCTACTATTACTACTATTGCTGCTGCTGCTGCTGTTGTTGTTGTTGTTAAGCAACAAGACGGGTAAGGGTGATTAGGTGATGGTCTATGGCTTAGGGGCGGGAGAGCCCCAGACTTTGGGGGGGGGACTTTGGTCGTCTTGTTGTAGTTGAGGGCTCTTTGTTGACACCCGACACTACTGGGAGGTGGCCCTCGAAGTCGCTGGAAATGGTGATCTCCAGGTCCAAATTCTTGGACAGCTGCTGTTGATGCTGTTGAGCAAACGGTCTTCGTCCCAGAACTCGCAAGATGGGAGAAGTCCGAAACGTGGTGCTTTGCTATTCGTAAGACCCGCAGTAGAGAAAGATGGTCAACCGAGAGCATCGACGGATGGATGAATGCGCATCCAGTCTCAGCGGTTGCGTAGGAAGTCTGGGACAAGAAACAGGAAGAAAGAGTGAGAGAAAGCTGGAGCCTCGTGGAGCTTTAGGTGTTTTCACTCAATAAACACACACAACGCACGGTCTGGGAATCGAAACCGTGAATCCGCTGCCCTAACCACTGGGCCATACGCCTCCTGTTGCTGCTGCCCGCCACTGCCGCTGCTGCTGCTGCTGCTACTACTACTACTACTACTACTACTACTACTACTACTACTACTGCTGCTGCTGCTGCTACTACTACTACTACTACTACTACTACTACTACTACTACTTCTTCTTCTTCTTCTTGAAGCTCGAGATAATACGAAAGACTGCAAAACCAAAATTCATTAAAATGCAACAGACGACAGGGTCTAAAAATAGTTATACAAGGTATAACTAACCAAAAAGTACGAAACTAAACATAAAGCAAACTAATAAACTCTTTCACCAATAGACGACTATTCTGTTTAACTCCTTTTTTGTTTGTAAATTTATTCCTTTTAGTGGTTTTTAACCTTATTCATAATATCACGTGAACGCAACCTCCTAGCTTTAATATCGAAGACCAAGAGTACTTTTATTTATATATATTTATGTTTTCTTGACGTTCTGATGCTTAGGAGATTATCAAGCGAAAACGCTGGTTTTTCACAAGGCATTGATAAATGTGAACTTTACAACTGTTGAATAAATATTGAAGTAATGATACACTTGTCTTTAAAACATTTCATCACCTGAAAATATGTCGGTTTCCTATAAAACATCTCATTATTACAGAAAAGAGTCCGTATTACCTCGCTTCTTCCATTAAATTGCTTTGAAAAACGCACGAGTCATGCAAAAAAGACATCAGTTACCAAATATTATCGTTACAAGGCTGGTGAGTGACAGGAGACGACGACACGAAGTCGGACACAATGCTTTGTATTTAGTTACACGTTGGTAGTTCAAATTCTACCAAACTCAACCTGTCTTTCATCTCTCCGTGCTTGACTGAATAGGTAAGGAAAGTCGAGTTAATCAAGTGTTCACTTCACTGCTAATATTGGTGGCTTTGAGCTAATTCATGCAGAAGGCAAAATGCTGTGGGTGGAAACAGCCGATTAGATCAACCTACCACATAACTAGGACTTTATTTTATCAACTCCGGTAGGTTGAATGATAAAGTTGATCTCCGATTTGAGCTTACTTCAAACGTAAATAATTGCAACTAAATACGTTTTTTTTTCGATGTGCTGCCGTGTGTGCGTGGATCTACCATCCGCACACACATAAGTTTACATACATTCTCTCCTTGTTTTTTTTCTGTGTCCCTTTCTACAGAAGAGCGTAGGCTCGAAACGTAAAAGACTTTCAATTCCTGAGCGTTATACTAATACATCTGTTTGTTTTGTACACCACATGTCTTCGTCTTTTGTTTTTTTCGTAAACTCTCCCTACATACATACATACATACATACACACACATACACAAACACACACACATACACACATACACACATACATACATACAGACAGACTGACAGACAGACAGACAGGCAGGCAGGCAGACATGTGTATATGTGTGTGCGTACGAGAGTTGAACTGACATTGGTCGTTGGGAGAGTACAACATCCTCTCTAGTAACTCTTCTGCTTTTCTTTATTGCAGGCAAACAATGGGTTCCAAGCGGGATGCAATGAGCCATCATTAAGTCCTTGATGGGGAGGTGTAGCTTCTCCGACATCCACAGAAGGTTACAGGTTGTCTAAGGAGATGACAAGAGACGAGGGAAACATGCATAGAGGAATGAAATATAAGGAAGAAGAAAAAAACAGCATTGAAAACAGACTACGCAATGGTAGGCCATCAGCTACGACCACTGACATAAATCGACCCCGAAAGGATGGCCGAACTGATTCGCATGAACAAACGTGTCACAATCTGTGAGCTTGCTGTAGAATTCGGCTATAATGACAATGTATAAGGTGGCGAGCTGGCAGAATCGTTAGCACGCTGGGCGAAATGCTTAGCGGTATTTCGTCTGCCGCTACGTTCTGAGTTCAAATTCTGCCGAGGTCGACTTTGCCTTTCATCCTTTCGGGATCGATTAAATAAGTACCAGTTACGCACTGGGGTCGATGTAATCGACTTAATCCGTTTGTCTGTCCTTGTTTGTCCTCTCTGTGTTTAGCCCCATGTGGGTAGTAAAAAAATAGGTATTTCGTCTGCCGTTACGTTCTGAGTTCAAATTCCGCTGAGGTCGACTTTGCCTTTCATCCTTTCGGGGTCGATAAATTAAGTACCAGTTACGCACTGGGGTCGATATAATCAACTTAATCCGTTTGTCTGTCCTTGTTTGTCTCCTCTGTGTTTAGCCCCTTGTGGGCAGTAAAGAAATATATGATGACAATGTATTCCAGGTGGTGGTGGTGGAAGACATTGAGTATCGGAGAATGTGCAAAGTGGGTACCAGGTTTTCCGGCGGTTACGACGATGAGTGTTCCAGTTGATTCGACCAATGGAAGAACTTGCTCGTAAAATTAACGTGCAAGTGGTTGAGTACTCCAAAGACACGCATACCCTTAAAGTAGTTCACAGGGAGGATCAGCATAACACAGAATGTGACAACGCTGGCTCTTTGAATTACGGGTACTATTCAATTTTTGCTAGCCGAGTGGACTGGAGCAACGAGAAATAAAGTGTCTTGCTCACGGACACAAGGCGCTGCCGGGAATCGAACTCACGACCTTACGATCGTGACCCCAATCCCCTAGTCATTAAACTACGCGCCTTCTATGTGGGTACCTCGGTAGCTAACACCCGATTTGAAGGAGAAAAAGGTGGAAGTCTGAGATTTTTTTCACTTTAACCGGCAGATTTAAAAAATAATTTCTTTGTAACTAAACACTTTTAAACTTCGTATACTGGTAGAATGTGTCACATAAAACATCTTTTTCTCTTGGCGTTCTTGAGAAAATTCTGTAGTTTGTAAGCTATGTGACATCATTGATTGGTTGAAATTGCCGAAATACGAGAAATTTAACAACAAATAGCTTACAAACTACAGAATTTTCTCAAGAACGCCAAGAGAAAAAGATGTTTTATGTAACACATTCTACCAGTATACGAAGTTTAAAAGTGTTTAGTTACAAAGAAATTATTTTAAAAATCTGCCGGTCAAGGAGAAAAGATTCGAAGTCTGTTTTGATCTATTGGAAGTGTTTGATGTCAATGAAGACTTGTAAATTCCTACAAACACACTATACACAATGTAAGGGCAAAATTGCGCGCGCGCACAGAAAGGAACAATTGCATATAAGGAAATATATACTATTTGGTGGCAAAAGTAGTCAATACCCTTAACGACCATCCTTTTAATATTGCTTTCAAATTTTGGCACATAGTCAGAAATTCGGGTGGGGTGGTTAATCGATTGCTTCGACCCTAATGTTCAACTGGTACTTATTTTATTGACCCCGAAAAGATGAAAGGTCAAGTCGAGCTCGGCGGAATTTAAACTCACAACATAATCTTTTCTACTTTAGACACAAGGTCCGAAATTTGGATGGAGGGAGGCAGTCAATTAGATCAACCGCAGTACGCAACTGGTACTTAATTTATCGACTCCGAAGGATGAAAGGCAAAGTCGACCTCGGCGGAATTTGAACTCAGAACGTAGTGGCAGACGAAATACCTATTTCTTTACTACCCACAAGGGGCTAAACACAGAGAGGACAAACAAGGACAGACAAACGGATTAAGTCGAATTCATCGACCCCAGTGCGTAACTGGTACTTAATTTATCGACCCCGAAAGGGTGAAAGGCAAAGTCGACCTCGGCGGAATTTGAACTCACAACGTAACGGCAGACGAAATACTGCAAAAGTATTGCGCCCTTTTCTGCCTGCTAACGTTTCTGCCTGCTCGCCGCCTTAACCTGTTAATATTTCATTTTCTTTATCCTTCGTCATTAAACTTTGCTTTGTAGCCGGCGAAGTATTGCCAAAATTACTATTACTACATAAAAAGAATTGTCCTATGTTTCAAAATACTGTTACAGCAATATTTTCAATAACTGAATAATTTACATTATTTAACTTCACGATGAAAGGTCTGAACTTTCTATCTGGAACAACAGCAGAAACAACTGTTAATTATTTGATGCAAACCACTCTCACAATCCCCAAAAATCCTTAATTGCAATACAAAATGTTCTCCAGTGTCAAACAAGCTATCTCTCTCTCTAAACTAATTCTGTCTGATTATTTGTCAGTCATCATAATACACTCATTCACCCACCTCTCTCTCTCTCTCCTCTCTCTCTCTCTCTCATATTCATATATATTATATATGTGTATACATGCACAGAGATGTGTGTGTGTGTATGCGCGTGAATATAGATGCACATGTATATCTTATATGCATATATGTATATTTGTATGTATATATGAATTTATATAGGTATGTGTGTGTGTGTGTGTGTGTGTGTGTGTGTGTGTATACAGTCGCCATGATGGATCATTAGCCACTACACACATTTTTTTTTCTCTCCTTGTTTTTTTCTGTATCCCTTTCTGTAGAAGAGCGTAGGCTCGAAACGTAAAAGACTTTATCAATTCCTGAGCGTTATACTAATTACATCTGTTTGTTTTGTACACCACCTGTCTTCGTCTTTTGTTTTCTTTCGTAAACCCTCCCTATATATATATATATATATATATATATATATATATATATATATATATCAGGATACAATGAGATATGTTTATGCATGCAAGTGTGTGTGCGCGCGCTTGTGTTTGTGTCTACGTATAAGGCTGTTTGTGTAAAAGCCTGTCGTAGTTGAAGGAGAAACTGGATATTGCCATAACAGCAATGATAACCACAACAATAAGAACAGCAATTAAGACACCCAAATTATTTGGTCGTACTTCGTCGCGTCGTTCGTCCAAGTGGAAACCGATGCTTGAGTAATACCAAACGTCGCGCTTGCATGGAAGGGGAGGGGAAGAAGGGAGACAGAGAGACAGAGAGACAGAGAGACAGAGACAGACAGGCAGACAGACAGACAGACAGACAAGGGTGTGGGAGGGAGAGAAGATGCGACCATCCCGTCTTTTTGTATACTACGACTACATTGTAGAAAGTGCTGCCGTTCCACTTTTAGAACAGCAAATAGTGTGAATCGAGGAGGAAAATCTGACTGCTATTTTTAGCAGGCCGTTCAATCGCAGGGTTGATGACGAACAAACAGATATTAGCAGCGGCGAAGATGAAGATGACCACAAAGTACGGAAGACACGAAATACAAGGAAACATGAATTTACTGTGAAACTTGACAGAGAATAACCGTAGGTGGTGTCTGTCTTGCAGAATTTAGAAGTGAAGTGTATCTCTAGGAATGTACCCTATCTCTGTAAACAGAGATCTTAAGAGCATTGTTAATGAAGATAAGACAATTAATTTATCTTTGTATTTTGCTGCAGACCAAAAGAAGACACGCTTGCGATTCGTATCAAAGACACAAGTTCGTATCCTGCCTAGGACAACATGAAGAGAGAAGTATCCAAGTCGTTACAAATGCTATCCCTTGCAGTGCCTGATAAACTTTCTTTAGCGATCCCACATATGTAATATAACTATGTATTTCTTTATTGCCCACAAGGGGCTAAACATAGAGGGGACAAACAAGGACAGACAAACGGATTAAGTCGATTACATCGACCCCAGTGCGTAACTGGTACTTAATTTATCGACCCCGAAAGGATGAAAGGCAAAGTCGACCTCGGCGGAATTTGAACTCAGAACGTAACGGCAGACGAAATACCTATTTCTTTACTACCCACAAGGGACTAAACACAGAGGGGACAAACAAGGACAGACAAACGGATAAAGTCGATTACATCGACTCCAGTGCGTAACTGGTACTTTATTTATCGACCCCGAAAGGACGAAAGGCAAAGTCGACCTCAGTGGAATTTGAACTCAGAACGTAACGGCAGACGAAATACCTATTTCTTTATTACCCACAAGGGGCTACACACAGAGGGGACAAACAATGACAGACATAGGTATTAAGTCGATTACATCGACCCCAGTGCGTAACTGGTACTTTATTTATCGACCCCGAGAGGATGAAAGGCAAAGTCGACCCCGGCGGAAATTGAACTCAGAACGTAACGACAGACGAAATACCGCTAAGTATTTCGTCCGGCGCGCTAACGTTTCTGCCAGCTCGCCGCCTTATAGTTATGTAACATAACTATAATTACATCGCAAAGACGAGATTTTCTCATAAAAGCCTCAAAACCACTTCAACTCAGATCAAATTACACAATACGGCTACCAAAACACTCGTCAATTTTACAGTGTTACTGCTACTTTCAATTATGAAACTATATAACGACTGTGATGCTTAGAGCTATGTTGACTGAACATTTAGTATATCATGATCAGGGATACAATACAGTGAACTACCCAACCATAATGCAAACTTAAAGCTGGATGGATGGAAGCACTCCGTCGGTTACGACGACGAGGGTTCCGGTTGATCCGAATCAACGGAACAGCCTGCTCGTGAAATTAACGTGTAAGTGGCTGAGCACTCCACAGACACGTGTACCCTTAACGTAGTTCTCGGAGATATTCAGTGTGACACAGAGAGTGACAAGGCCGGCCCCTTGAAATACAGGTACAATAGAAACAGGAAGTAAGAGTGAGAGAAAGTTGTGGTGAAAGAGTACAGCAGGGATCACCAGCATCCCCTGCCGGAGCCTCGTGGAGCTTTTTTAGGTGTTTTCGCTCAATAAACACTCACAACGCCCGGTCTGGGAATCGAAACCACGATCGTATGACCGCGAGTCCGCTGCCCTAACCACTGGGCCATTGCGCCTCCACTAACTTAAAGCTACAGTTATGAAAACTTGAATGTGGGTGCACCTTTCCCATTTCTTTATTGCCTTTCCCATTTCTTTATTGCCTTTCCTATTTCTTTATTGCCTTTCCTATTTCTTTATTGCCTTTCCTATTTCTTTATTGCCTTTCCCATTTCTTTATTGCCTTTCCTATTTCTTTTATTGCTTTCCTATTTCTTATTGCCTTTCCCATTTCTTTATTGCCTTTCCTATTTCTTTTATTGCTTTCCTATTTCTTTATTGCCTTTCCTATTTCTTTATTGCCTTTCCCATTTCTTTATTGCCTTTCCTATTTCTTTATTGCCTTTCCTATTTCTTTATTGCCTTTCCCATTTCTTTATTGCCTTTCCCATTTCTTTATTGCCTTTCCCATTTCTTTATTGCCTTTCCTATTTCTTTATTGCCTTTCCCATTTCTTTATTGCCTTTCCTATTTCTTTATTGCCTTTCCCATTTCTTTATTGCCTTTCCTATTTCTTTATTGCCTTTCCTATTTCTTTATTGCCTTTCCTATTTCTTTATTGCCTTTCCCATTTCTTTATTGCCTTTCCTATTTCTTTATTGCCTTTCCTATTTCTTTATTGCCTTTCCTATTTCTTTATTGCCTTTCCCATTTCTTTATAGCGACAGACGAAATACTGCTAAGCATTTCGCCCGCTGTGCTAACGATTCTGGCAGCTCGCCGCCATACTTTTGTTTCTTGTGGACACCAACCTATAGATGTTGAAACTTAACACCAATCGTGCTGATCTGGCTAGTCGACCCGGGCCTGTCATGAATGCAGATACCCCTTCGATTAGTTAATGAAAATTTTGAGAAAAAGAAGAAAAAAATGACTTTGCATCAATCAGCAAGCCACTTTACACTTTACTCTGGGATCTTTTCGGTTTGAACGACAGTTTTTAACATAATTTCTAGATAACTAAAAAATTTTAAACTTCGTATACTGGTAGAATGTGTTTATAAAACATTTTTTTCGCTTGCCTTTATTGAGAAAATTCTATCGTTTGTAAGATATTTGTTGTTTTTTTCTTCAATTTCTGCAATTTCAACCAATCACTGACGTCTATTGAGGTAAAAAAAACATTCTGTGCCGTATGAATATGTCCCTCGTTTAAGAAACAGATTGGGTTTATTTACATTTCTGAAGAAAAAAAGATACCCTTCCTCCACCTCTAACCCTAACCTTAAAACAGATTGAAATGCAATAGTGGCGCAGGAGTGGCTGTGTGGTAAGTAGCTTTCTAACCAGCCACATGGTTCCGGGTTCAGTCCCACTGCGTGGCATCTTGGGCAAGTGTCTTCTGCTATAACCCCGGGCCGACCAATGCCTTGTGAGTAGATTTGGAAGACGGAAACTGAAAGAAGCCCGTCGTATATATGTATATATTTGCGTGTGTGTGTTTGTGTGTCTGTGTTTGTCCCCCTAGCATTGCTTGACAACCGATGCTGGCGTGTTTACGTCCCCGTCACTTGGCGGTTCGGCAAAAGAGACCGATAGAATAAGTACTGGGCTTACAAAGAATAAGTCCCGGGGTCGATTTGCTCGACTAAAGGCGGTGCTCCAACATGGCCGCAGTCAACTGACTGAAACAAGTAAAAAGAGTAAATGCGACAAGAAATAGCAAAAGTGTAGCGAGTAGCAATCAATAACAGGGGTTGGCATATGACGGTGAACAGATTGTAGAATTCTATTTTAATAAAGTTTACCTAACAGAAAACAAACACAGCCGAAAGGTGCTATCATTTACCTGAGTGGTGACATGTCCTGGAATGTGTCGGATTTGATTTTCATGCATTTATTGTCATGAAAAATCATAAATAACGTCTGTACATTTGAAGCAGCTACTCTTTAGATAAGGAAAAACATAAAGATTAAGTCAAAGGACTCTCACAAACTGAAGAACAGTTTAAAATATAAAACGTTAGTCATAAACACTGTATTATCATTACTTCTCAAACCAACAATGTATTTGACACACGGCACTTTTATTAACCAATAACACCCATGTTGCAGGCTTTAGTATGTAAACTTTGCTTTCTTAAGTCTCCGCATAAAATACACCTCAATAAACATAACAATTCCTGCGTACTCGTGTCTCTCTTTAACACCCTCCATCTCCTCCACCACCAGCACCACCACAAGCCATCATCATCATCATCTTCGTGTTGCTTCAAGTATTAGCTTCTTGGAATAATTTGATTTTCTTTAGAGGCTCAAATCTTATGTAAAACTTGAACTGCTAGCTGAGGGTGGTAGTAAGAATGTCAACACAGAAGGTCAAGACGGAATAAATTAAATACCTGACTTCTTTGAAAAATAGTTTTTTGCTGGTGAGTAGTAATATCAAATTACGGACCTGAGATAATTGCCAAATTAAGAAAACTATTTCCACAAACTAATAATAATAATAATGATAATAATAATAATAATAATAATAATAATAATAATAATAATAAATGCCCGGATGCAGTACCAGGCAGTGGCTCTCATGGCTTCTGATCTTAACTGATTGGAAGTGTTATCATGTACATTGTTTTGTCTTGGTATAAAAGATGGGCTACAGCAAATATTCTGCTCAATACCACAGATTTGCTTGTCAGTTGTTTGACCTTAACCAGTTGAGCATGTCCCTTAGTGGCTGACGATATGTGCATCTCTGATCACGAGCAGAAGTAGTGGGGGAGCATCATAGCCATGTGTTGAGAAGGATTCTTTGGGGTTTGAATAATTCACCTCTGGAAACATGGGTGTTTCGTTCAACGTCCTTAAACAACCCTTATTCAGGGACCTTTTGAGCGGAATGGGTTACTCGATCTGAAGAAAATTCTAACTGGGCTCCACCTGCAAGGTCATGTGCTGTTTATCTTGATATGAGATCACCATGTCGGGCACATATGGTTGTGATGCATGTGCCTGGTGTACCCTTATCAGACGGGTAGTCATGATGGGTATACTGGGCTTCGTATATTTTACCCCAGTGTCACTTTGATGGCATGCTCTGCTCGCTCACTCAATAATAATAATAATAATAATAATAATAATAAATAATAATAATAATAATAATCTGGGAATGCATACAATGCCCTTCTCTGCCCTAGGTGTATGGAAAACACTCGGCGAGAAACGGAAGAAAATTTGAAGAAAGAAGGAAAAAACATAATAATAATAATAATAATAATAATAATATAATAATAATAATAATAATAATGATAATAATAATGATAATAATAAAATAACAACAATACGTTTTCTTAATTTGCTACAGGAGCGTCAGCTGAGGGGCCACATTACAAAGATGGTGGACAATTTGTATGAAGCGGTGGGGAAAATGGGACAAAAAAAAATTTACGAAATTAACAAAATATGTAAATGACCGTATGATACAGTCCTTCTGATGCACGTGAGCCTCCAACTAAGGCCAATCAAGGAATCCCACGGATATAATATCTTTGGAAGCACTCCGTCGGTTACGACGAGGGTTCCGGTTGATCCGAATCAACGGAACAGCCTGCTCGTGAAATTAACGTGTAAGTGGCTGAGCACTCCACAGACACGTGCACCCTTAACGTAGTTCTCGGGGATATTCAGCGTGACACAGAGAGTGACAAGGCCGGCCCTTTGAAATACAGGTACAACAGAAACAGGAAGTAAGAGTGAGAGAAAGTTGTGGTGAAAGAGTACAGCAGGGATCACCAGCATCCCCTGCCGGAGCCTCGTGGAGCTTTTAGGTGTTTTCGCTCAATAAACACTCACAACGCCCGGTCTGGGAATCGAAACTGCGATCCTATGACCGCGAGTCCGCTACCCTAACCACTGGGCCATTGCGCCTCCTATAATATCTTTAATGGCCACAAGAATTCAAAAACATTGAGGAAATCGTTGTTGTTGTTGTTACATATACGCACCACGGATTAAAATGTTGGAAGAGAAAACTTCCTAACATCGGGCTACAACAAGTAACCTTAGATGCCAAGAACCTTCTTCCTATGTATCCTAGCTGTTCCTGGAGCTGCGCTAAACTAAGTTTTATGCCTTTCCTCTATCCCCCTGTTCAAATCTGTGGGAATAGTTCCTAATATCCCTATAATTCCAGGAATACATTTTACCCGCATTTTTTATAGCCTCTTTAACACAATGGTCAGCTCCTGGTACCGTGCTATTCTCTTTAAACCGCTCATATTGACTTGCTCATCATTTGGGGCTCTATTTTCTTTGCCTACCACTACTAAATTAGGCCTTATTATGCTTTACTTCTCAGAGCACCCGATCTTACTTTATCTGGTTAATTCTGAGTGTAGAGAGGAACCTGGTGTCAAAGGTCTCACAAAGGACTATCATCATCATTATTATCATCATCATCATCATCATCATCATCATCATCATCATCTTCTAAGACGGCGAGCTGACAGAATCGTTACCGTGCCGGACAAAATGCTTAGCTGCTTTTCTTCCGACTTTATGTTTTGAGTTCAAATGCCGCCGGTGTAGACTTTGCTTTCGTTCTGTCGAAGTCAATAAAATAAGTACCTATTTCTTTACTACCCACAAGAGGCTAAACACAGAGAGGACAAACAAGGACAGACAAACGAATTAAGTCGATTACATCGACCCCAGTGCGTAACTGGTACTTAATTTATCGACCCCGAAAGGATGAAAGGCAAAGTCGACCTCGGCGGAATTTGAACTCAGAACGTAACGGCAGAAATACCGCTAAGCATTGCGCCCGGCGTGCTAACGATTCTGCCAGCTCGCCGCCCGAAGTCAATAAAATAAGTACCAGCTTGGTACTGGGAGGTCGATAAAATAAGCACTAGCTGAGCATTGGGGGACGATGTAATCGACTAGTCCCTCACCCAAAATGTCAGACCTTGTTCCTACAGTAGAAAGGATTAATATCGTTTTGAGGACTACCTGACCAGTTGAACAAGAAGTGAACGAGCAGACGTTCCAATTTTATCGGAAGAAAATTTTGGCAGGAGCGACAGCCAGACAGTAATATATTATAGAGGTGATATATGTGTTCAGCGGCTCTGCTCGACCATTCAGCCACAGCATCATGGAGCGCCGGATGGTGATGATGCTCTCTGGCAGCATGGAAATGACTCTTCAAGTGTCGGGTTGAAAACCCACTAATTTATCTGGCGGAATCTTTGTTCCTTTCACCGCGCTTATTTCATGAGAATGGTACTGACTCCCTCGACCTCTGTGGTGTCTGATACCATTATTGTGACGTCATTTGCATAAACTAAAACACCTGTCATTATCGAAAGCGACCGAAGACCTATTGCGGTACACTATAGCAACCAAAAACATCCGTTACATAATACTTGGGTTAAAATGTCGAAGTCCAGAACAGTTCATTTTTATATTTAAAATACATTGCTCTCAACACACAAACAAACACACGCACGCAGGTACACACACACGCACGCACACACGCATGCACACACACACGCACGCACACACGCATGCACACACACACGTTACATTTATTCAGCTTGACCTCACCTTCTACTGATACTACTGTAACCTTGTTATTTGCTGTCGTCAGAGAGAGAAGGATTACTGAATGAAAATACTGTGACACACATGTCAGGTACACCCATATTTCACAAGCTCACACACATCACAGAATACACACGCATTTATACACATATATTTTATCTAAAATCTTTTACTTGTTTCAGTCATAAGACTGCCACCATGGGAGGCGGGACACCGCCTTGAAGAACTTTTGGTAGAATCAAATTTACCCTAGTACTTTTTTTATAACCTGGTACTTACTGTATTGATCTCTTTGCCGAACCGCTAAGTTACAGGGACTTAAACACACCAACACCGGTTGTTAAGCGGTGGTGGTGGTGGGACAAACAGGCACAAAGACATGTATTTGTGTGTGTGTGTGTGTGTGTGTGTGTGTGTGTGTGTGTGTGTGTGTGTGTGTCTGTCTCTGTCTGTGTGTGTGTCCCCGAGATATCAGGCTCGGCAATGACACCCCGGCCACGCGCCATTTCCGCTCTACCGGTCATTCGCTACAACATCAGTCTGTGATCGGACGGTCTCTGCACAGAGGACATCCGAACTCCCGCTTTCGCCGTGAACAGGAATTAATCTTCTCTCTTACTTCTTCTGCGCCACTTGATTCCACGCAAAAAAATCGATTTTTTTTTTCTTAGTGAAAATTGTGCGGGTGTTAATATAGAAATTGACCATAATGTTGTTGTCGTTTAGCCACAATTCAACCCTGATACTGCAAACGTTTCATCAAAGACATTCCAGCCTTCAGCAAATTTTAAAATCTATGCTAAATAAAGGTGAATATCTTCTTTACTCCCCCCGCCCCTTTGAGGTCGCAGATATTTTGATGTAACCTTTTTTCTACTGAACCAAATCTCAAACTATTTATGCCAAAGTGTAGCTGAGGAGGTGTCTTCTTTAAAACTATTAACAGTTTGCAATTTAGTTGAGAACTGAATTAGTGCTGAAGCTTGGAAGCTGCTGCGATTGACGAAATGGTGGACTTAAGATTATATATATATATATATGATTTATGATTTATGCCGTCTACCAAATCCACTCACAAGGGTATTTGGCCAAAAGTGCCACGCAGTGGAGTTGAACGCGGAACCATGTGGTTGGGAAGCTAGCTTCTTACCACTCAGCCACACCTGCACATATATAACATATTCATATTTACATATATATAAGTTGTATGTATGTATGTATGTATGTGGTACATATGTGCATGAATGCGTATATATGTATGCGTGCATGGGAGGGGGCTCCATAAATCACGACAGTGAATTCCAGGTTCCACTCCTGCATCCAGTGCAGTTAGATAAACTGCATGGAGCCTCAGTATAGGCTAGTGCTTGGAAAACTGTACACGTGTTTCATGAAATCAGCTGGCAAGATTACACAGTCGTTCGGCGAAAATTTCACATGACGTGACGAATCGATAAGATTGCGCAATTTTCGCCAAAGTATTGTGTAATCTTACGAGCCAACGAAATTTTAAGTTGCACAGAGCTGAATCAAACTTTTATTAAATAATGTGCGCATATATATAATATTATATATATAAACTTAAATGAACTTAGATATGTTTCGACCAAAGATTGGTCCAAGCCATGTCTAACTTAATAGCACCACCTGATAGGATTATCTAAATCCTGTTTAAGTCAAGTTTTGTTTATGGTCCATTCAAGTAGTGAGTTCTTGTTGAGTGAGTTGTATCCAGGTATGGGTGGCTTATCCGGTATTCCTTGAAGAAATCTGTCCAGACTCCGTTTAAAGTTGATGGGATCCTTTTCCTCTTTGATCTCTTTCGGGACAATGTTAAACAGGACAGTGTACCTATATGCTGTGATCCTGAATTGGGCAGGGGACGTATGGCCCGTGACCCAGCCTTGGATGAACCTTGAAACTAATGTTCAGGTCGTTTGGGCAAAGTTGGCAGTATATTCTCCATATTACTGAAAATATATTCGGGTAGACATATTTTTTGCTTAGTCGTACTTATTGTTGTTTAAATTTAGGTCAGTAGTCACTGAGTTGACCTATTATAAATGACATTCCAGACGTGAACATCCTGTCTCTTACAAAGGAGACGTTGTAACTACATTATCTAAAGTGACCATTTTTTTTTCAGTAAGACAGCAAGATAACATTTAAGGTTGACTTGGCTGCTATATCTAGCAAACGAAACGATTACGTAAAAGCTTCCCTTTTAGTATTGGTTGTGGTAAATGCTGCTGCTGCAGTTGTTGTTGTTGTTGTTGTTGTTGGTGGTGGTGGTGGTGGTGGTGTACTGCTATTCTTGAGACAAATATTGTGCAGATGTCGACAGTAGGTAGGTTGGTTTTGTTCATGTTAGTGTTATTGCAGTTGTTGAAGTGGCGTAACTTTTGTGAAAGATTGGTGAATTGTGAAGCAGAAACAAAGATTGTGAGCTGGGGGTGTTTGGAAGAAGTCTGTCTATGATTTTTTAAGAATAGTGTTGTTGTTGTTCTTGTCGTTGTTATTATCGTTGTTAAGTGTCGTGTCTATTACAAGTCTTGTTCAATCCTGCCAGTGTGCAATTTGAGGAATTCGAGAATGCTGCTGTAGCTTCTACTGCCGTTATCGCTGTTGCTGTTGTTGCTGCTGCTGTTGTTGTTGTTGTTGTTGTTAAGCAACAAGACGGGTAAGGGTGATTAGGTGATGGTCTAGGGCTTAGGGGCTGGAGACCCCAGACCTTGGGAAAAAAAAAAAACTTTGGTCGTCTTGTTGTAGTCGAGGGCTCTTCGTTGACACCCGACACCACTGGGAGGTGGCCCTCGAAGTCGCTGGAAATGGAGATCTCCAGGTCCAAATCCTTGGACGGCTGCTGCTGCTGCTGCCGTCGCCATGGTTCGTGGTTGTTAAGATTTTTATATTTGACTTTCTTAAACAACAACAACAGCTCCTGCTGCTATTATAAAAGACAACGTCTAATCCTAGTTACCGGATGTCATTTCTTAAGACAATAGGATGTAAGTTAAGACAGATTTGGCTGTTGTTTCTAATAGGTCGAAAGGCCATGGATAGGTTCTTCCTTTTCTTTTGGCTTATTTGTATACTAGCAGTATCGCCCGGTGTTGCTCGGGTTTGTCTCCACCCTTTAGAATTGGAATTTTTGAAAAGTAAAAATTCTGCATTATGTAGCTTGTTATTCTCTTTAAGTGAACATTTTTCTGGTTGAAATACACCGAAAAATGGCGACAACGCAGTCAAAAAATCGTAAAAAATAGGGATTTACATAGAAAAAAAGCACCTTTTTGATGTAAATAATTTTTGGTGTTAACATGGTCCGATTTGAATTTTTTCTTCTACGGAAGGAAGAGCAAGTCTTCTTCTATCATACTCTCAATTTTGGTCAACTTGCGCTGCAGGGTCTCGGAGGAGATAATATTAGTTGAAGGCTACCAAACCTGCCATACACAGACAACTTCAGCTTTATATAGAGAGAGATTACGGCGGACATAAAGAATGTGGACCGCCCCCTTCTTTTTTCTTTTTCTTTTTTATTAATTATTTATATTTATACAGAAACCCCCATTTTCGAGTACAGAGATTCGGATTCTGCTTTAAAAAGCCGCCATTTTAAAATTTTAACTCCCCCTCCAATAAAAAATTCTTCAATTTTCACTTTTTTTTCTTAAAAATTGAAACTTTACAATTTTTTTTCCCCAGAATCATAATCTCCGTATTTTTCTACGTATTTGCCAAAAAAATTTTTTCAATTCTGAAAAAAGTGAAAATTGTAGAAAGTGGGTGGGGGTGGGGGTGGGGGGAATTAAAATTTTTAAATGTCTTTTTTTCTTCTTGCAGAATCGGAATCTCCGTACTCGAAAATGGGGGATTCTGTAAAAAGAATAAAAAAAAAAGAGTAAAGTTGGTGCGGTCCACATCCTTTACGTCCCCATAGATTACTCCCCTTCCAGTTTTTTTAGAGAATTTTGTATCAAGATACTCCCGGTTCTACAATGTTTTTCCTGGTGAGTTTTTTATTGAATACTCAACCTCTCCAAATTTGCCTTGTTTTGAGCAGTGTTCCAGCAACGACTTTCCTGCGTTTTGGAGAGGGAGCTTTTCGGTTTGACCGGCAGATTTTTAAAATAAATTCTTTGTAACTAAACACTTTTAAACTTTGTATACTGGTAGTGTGTTACATAAAACATATTTTTCTCTTGGCCTTCTCGAGAAAATTCTGTTGTTGACAAAGAACCGCAGAAATTGTATTCACCTCAATAGACGTCATTGATTGGTTGAAATAGCCGAAATACGAGAAATTAAACAACAAATAGCTTACAAACTACAGAATTTTCTCAAGAAAGCCAAGAGAAAAAGCTGTTTTATGTGACACATTCTACCAGTATACGAAGTTTAAAAGTGTTTAGTTACAAAGAAATTATTTTAAAAATCTGCCGGTCAAAGTTAAAAGATCCTTTTTTTTTCATAGATCGTATATATAAGTCTACAATATGCAATATATTGGAGTGTGATTTGAGGTACATTTAGTTATTAATTCAAGTACGTCAAGTTACTGTACAATTCATGTTATTCTTATTACTGTTAGTGGTGATGTTATAGTTTATTATAATAATTACTGTTGTTACTGCTATGTTGGTAATATTGCTAACGTTCTTCCTGTTGATGGTGTTGGTAGATGTAATATTAAACTTGTTGTTATTCGTAATGTTGGTTCATTTTATTTGGTTATACATGCATATACAGCTGCGTGCGTGCGCACATACACGCGAGTACTGTCCAACTATCCGACCAATCACATACAGCTAGCTGGCATTCAATTGGCGTATCAAGTTTCGGGCATTTTGATTGGGTTTTGGATAGAAAATTTTTTAAAAAGTCACTTCTATTGATTTTTCAATGGCTTTGCGGGGTGACTGGGGAAATGTAAAGATGTGCACGACCACCCTTGGATGGTTTTGAATGACCATAGAAAGTGCGAGCCCTCTAACTGAAAAATTGTGGATTTGTATAAAGGAGACACACACAGACAGACATTTTGCCGTTTATATATAGAGAGATGTTATAATCCATCACAAGTTAAACTTCTGTAGAACATCAGCTTAACCAGGACAGATATTACATAATAATCTTTGATAAAAAAATAATATAACCCACAAAACATTGCGCTGTCCATCCGTGATATCCATTCAGTAAAGTCTCGCCTAGGAACAGCTAAATTCTCATGTACAGTGGATAATCAACATGGCTGAGACGAATGAATTGGGAATATTTGAGTGGAGATGGCTTAAGATTAGCAAACTCCAAAGATGAGTAACCACTGGTAGCACCGGAAAAGGCAGCGTGAAGAGCAAGATGTCAGTGTGTTGGTCAGCGAATTTATGCCAATCAGTTGGGTGTCCTTTCTTTATGGGTAGTCCAGGAGGTCTGTGTCTGAGTTTCATCTGAGCTTTGCAGAATGCTGATAATTGATAGAGGAAGATGTATTTTCTTGCATCTGTATTTACTGTACTGAGTATACGTTTTCCTCCACAGGCGAAACCCTCAGTGATTGGGAGAGAGGTCTGGCATTTGTAGCGATCTGAAAAGGTTCTACTTTCATGCTGATTATGAAATGTGATAATGCTTTCTTGCTCTGTGTGGTGTTTGCGTCCTTTTGCTGTTGCTGTAGAGCGCAGCGGTTTTTGTCCCAGAGCTCGCAAGATCGCGCCTCTGTAGTGGGAGAAGTCCGAAACGTGGTCCTTTGCTATTCGTAAGACCCGCAGAAGAGAAAGCAGGTTGCGTAGGAAGTCGGGGACAAGAAACAGGAAGAAAGAGTGAGAGAAAGTTGGAGCGAAAGAGTACAACAGGGGTCACCACCACCCCCTGTCGGAGCATCGTGGAGCTTTAGGTGTTTTCGCTCAATAAACACACACAACGCCCAATCTGGGAATCGAAACCGCGATCCTCCGACCGCGAGTCCGCTGCCCCTAACCACTGGGCCATTGCGCCTCCTCCGTTTACTGTTCAAGAAAACAAGACTTGAATGATTTCATTGACGGTTGTTTTCGACATATCTGTTCACTGAATATGAGATTTTATGTGAGGTGTCTAGACTGAAGGTGAAGAGAGGTTTCGGCGTGCAAGTTTTAAAAGACGAGTTGTATACACACATACAAAAGCACGAATGCATATAAAATACAGAGTGCAGTCAAACACAAACTCACGCCCTCTTTTTGCATAAGGAAGTTGAATGAAATTTTTTAAAAGTGATTTTAAGAGATTCATAAGAGTTATGTCATAAAAGCAAGTTATATGAAAAAACATGGTATTTATTTCGTTTTGGGATTTGGTTTGTAAGATTCTTTATATGAGTTCATGTGTTGAAGCATATTCTGTTGTGTCTGGGGGAGAGTCATTTTCTTTTTGTGCTTTATAATGTAACACACTCACCGCTAAAATTTCCACTTTTTTTTTATATTATTTTTATTGTCCTAAAATTTCTGTTGTGTCTTGCAACCTTTTCAATAGTTTTGACTCTGAGTCAAGACTCTTGAAAAGGTTGCAAGACTCAACGAAAATTTTAGGAAAATACAAATAAGAAGAAAAAAAAAGAGGAAATTTTACCGGTGAGCGTGTTACATGGTATTCATTACCTCCCATAAGGGATTAATTACCAAAGTAAATGAAATGCATTCGAAACAGTAATATATATTTAAGTTACATAGAAACTATCTTATTCGTAATAATATACCATCAACAGCACCTTCAACAACAAAGCAACACTAACATTATCATTATTAACACTACCAATGACGACCACAATAACAAGTACACCAACAACCACAGAGTCTTTATGTGGTCACTCGACCAGCTAGAAATAATAGCTAAAGTCTTTTCCCGATCACTCTTCTACTGTCCTAAAAAAGAAGGGCCACACTGGATTAGGTAAATTTTGATAAGTACACCCGTAAGCGTTTCACTAAGAATATAAAACCTTGGTTTTTTGCGTGGAATCAAGTACCTATTTCTTTACTACCCACAAGGGGCTAAACACAGAGGGGGAAAACAAGGACAGACAAACAGATTAAGTCGATTATATCGACCCCAGTGCGTAACTTGTACTTATTTAATCGACCCCGAAAGGATGAAAGGCAAAGTCGACCTCGGCGGAATTATTTAGTCGACCCCGAAAGGATGAAGGGCAAAGTCGACCTCGGCGGAATTTGAACTCAGAACATAGCGGCAGACGAAATACCGCTAAGCATTTCGCCCGGCGCGCTAACGTTTCTGCCAGCTCGCCGCCTTTTGGAATCAAGTACCTCTTAATATGCCGCAAACCCCTTATTTTTGTTCTGGAAAAAGAGAAGGGGGTATCTCCCGCCCTCCCTATCCTAGAATCATTTGAATTTCTTCTTTTTTTTTCGTTGAATGAATTACGATGACCTCCTAATATGCCACAAAACACTTTTTGAGGTCCGGAAAACGGGGAGTGGGGTGGGCTGGAACCTTGGGAAATTTCACCACGACCCCACCCCACCACCAACATTTTACAGAAATACGTTTTCGAGAACGTGGATTACATGGTTCGTTATTAAATAAATATTTACCATTTGGTACCATATGAATTAATACGTTATTATCTATATTGTGTGTATTTTACGCACACAATACAAATGTTTAAACAGCTCCAACAGCTTTGAATAGTCAGTTAGTTAGTTAATTTGGCTCAAAAGCAAATAGCAAGGCCATGTAGGGGGACATGGAGTTAAGTACAGGGTGGTGTTCATGTAAAGAGTTCAGGCCACTTGAGGTCAAGGGAGACTCTGAACCGAGCGGTCGTCGGCATCTTCACCATCTCGTCCGGCAGCTTATTCCACGGATCCGCAACCCGGACGAAGAAAGCCCCTCTCCTTCGATTGAGATGAAATCGTCGCAGATAGAACTTTTCGGAATGACCCCGCAGCCATAGAATGTCAGAAAAAAAGACGATGGTCACAGCTAGATTGCTTTCCATAGCTTATAGTTCTAATGGATCAACAACAACAACGACAACAACAAAAAAATCTAGAAAATCTCTGTGTGGTCACAAGCCCTGCTAAAAGTAAGAGTCAACTCTGCTTTAAATGGCAACCAGCCATCTTGAAAATAAAGATTCGTAGAATACACAGTAACCCCTCGCCACATTGCGGTTCACCTATCGCGCTCTCAGTACATCGCGGCCGATAGGTATTTACTCTTACTTTTTTACTCTTTTACTTGTTTCAGTCATTTGACAGCGGTCATGCTGGAGCACCACCTTTAGCCGAGCAAATCGCCCCCAGGACTTATTCTTTGTAAGCCTAGTACTTATTCTATCGGTTTCATTTTTGCCGAACCGCTAAGTTACGGAGATGTAAACACACCAGCATCGGTTGTCAAGCGATGTTGGGGGGATGAACACAGACACACAAATACACACACACACACACACACACACATACTTATGTATATATATATATATATACGACGAGCTTCTTTCAGTTTCCGTCTACCAAATCCACTCACAAGGCTTTGGTTGGCCCAACGCTATAGAAGAAGACACTTGCCCAAGGTGCCACGCAGTGGGACTGAACCCGGAACCATATGGTTGGTAAGCAAGCTACTTTCCACACAGCCACTCCTGCGCCTATATATTTTTTAGATTTTTATTATTTCTGTGGGAGGTTTTGGAACATAACCCACGCGATAGTCTGGGGATTACTGCATTCTAAATGCTGCACACATTTGTCAGTGACTCGGTTGCAGTTTCAAGCCACGGAAATTTTGACACCATATTACAAACAATAAAAGATGGTGTTTGTGTGTTTCTAAATGGCTAAATTCTATCTTGCAATTTGCAATCGTTCTAACAGGTACACACAGTATGAAATTAGTTCAGAATTGCCATTGCTACAATGGCTTTGATAACAGGTCTGATACATGAGGGCTGATTTGCGACAGATAACAACATAAGCACTCTACCAGGGTACCCAACAGCCAAACGGTTGCACGTCCCGTAGGCGAAATTTTTTTACCCAGAGTTCCGGACCCCAGCAATGAACTCATTTGCATACAGCTAATCAGAGCTCACCTTTACCTTGTCGATATAACAAACACACTCTACCAAGTAAACTCAAGACGAAGAACGGTGTTGTAAGTCGACTGATCGCCAAGTTAAGCTTGATTTTAGAAGGAGACAAGTAATTAAATAGATTTGCATCTAAACCTATTATCGGATTTTGTTAGGGCCCCATATGGTAAAGATATGGATGGGAAAAATGTGGGTAGAGGGTGATGTACTAACAACCCTCTCCCCTTACTGTTTTACAAAGTAAACAACAACACAAATAACTACGCAGAGGCAGCCATGGTTGAAACAAGAACAAGAAGCATTCTTAAAAGAGAAAAGAATCATGGTCATTCCTTACTCAAGTGAACTTATCGCCCATCACTTGTTATGCGCTCATAAATTAGTTTCATAGTTGAGCGCTGATTGACTGTATGCAAATGAGTTCATAACTGGGGTCCGGAACTCTCGTGGGGAAAAAAAATTTCGCATCCCACAGTGTCATTAGGTCAGCGTTATCAGCGTCGTTGGCGTTGTCGATGTTGTCGGTATCGTCATTATTGCTGTTACTGTTGCTGTTGTTGCAGCTGTTGCTCTTGTTGCTGCTGTTGAGCGAACGGTCTTCGTCCCAGAGCTCGCAAGGTGGGAGAAGTCCGAAACGTGGTCCTTTGCTATTCGTAAGACCCGCAGAGGAGAAAGCAGGTCAACCCCCGACACTTAGAGCATCGACGGATGGATGAATGCGTATCCAGGCTCAGCGGTTGCGTAGGAAGTCGGGGACAAGAAACAGGAAGAAAGAGTGAGAGAAAGTTGGAGCGAAAAAGTACAACAGGGGTCGCCACCACCCCTTGTCGGAGCCTCGTGGATCTTTTAGGTGTTTTCACTCAATATACACACACAACGCCCAGTCTGGGAATCGAAACCGCGATCCTCCGACTGCGAGTCCGCTGCCCTAACCACTGGGCCATTGCACCTCCACTTGTTGCTGTTGTTGTTGTTTAGCCAGGAATACCAAAGATCAAATGGAATCTACCTCTCACTATCCCTCACTTCTTTTCTGTTTTTGCAAAGGTATGTTTCCCTTTTTCAGGACGTCGAGGCGGCGTGCGTTGAGGAAGACTTCGCCGCTATTTCTTCAAATCGCTCGTCATATTAAGATTCTATTGTAAGCTCGTAATTTTTTTTTCTGTGGAGTAATAGACTGAACCAACACATACATCATCACAATCAACATCTCCATGATGTAGCAAAACAAATAAAGAATAGACTCATATTTTAGGCGGTGGAGCGGAAAAGGCAGTTTCACTTAGTGACATTCTTCTAATTATTTAGGTAGATGGGCGTAGAGCAAGACTTGTTTCAATTGGTTGCACACCGATAAACATATTCAGAAGGTAAACAGTCGACACAACAACAGCAACAACAACTACAACACTAATGAGGTTCTGCTCTAATTTATTTTGCTAATCAAAATTAGATTTGTCAACCCAGAGAAACATTGTATAGCATTCACTTCTTCAGACTGGCTCCTTTGTCCGTTTTAGTTTGTGCCACCGCCACCACTACCAACAGCTCCATCATCATCATCACCACCACCACCGACAACAACACCGCAATCAACACCACTATCACCACCACTACCATCGCTACCAACCGCCAACACTACTACCATGAACACCACCACCACCACCGCCACTACCACCACCACCACCGTCAACAACACTACCAACACCACCACCACCATCATCACTATCACTACCGACAACAACACCACAATCAACACCACTATTACCACCACTACCACCGCTACCAACCGCCACCACTACTACCACGAACACCTCCACCGCCGCTACCACTACCACCGACAACAACAACATCACAAACTCCATTACTATTACTAACCATTGCCATCTACACTACACCTCACCTTTTCACTCATCCTATCCACCCACTATCCTAGGGTATTTTTTTCAGCAAGCCATTCCATGTGCTCCTAGTAAAATCGAGGCCACGGCTCAATGTAGTAACGAAATATGTCTCTTAATATAGCGACCACATTACAACAATCTAATCTCTCGACGGACTCCCTACCTTCTTCAAAATTCAGAACCACAGCACAATCGAATAAAAGGATTTCCAAGTAGTGTATGCCACCCGGGGCGGCCCTTCCGTTTGCCACCCACGGACCCCACAAAAAACACATACTGCCTGCAGCAGACCTAAAAGTGCCGCCCCCTTCAAAAATGCCACCCGGGGCGGATCGCCCCTTCCGCTCCCCCACTCCAACTACACTAGTGAGTTATACATGATGACATCACTGAGATAACCAAATTTCCCTCAACAAGGGAAATATGTTCAAAGATCTTCTACGGGACTTCCGGGATATCTACAGCAATATCCTTTTATATTCTTATCTACTCTAAGCTCAAGGCCCAAAATTTAGGGGGATGGGTCCAATCGATTAGATCGACTCCAGTACACAACTGTCCTAGTTTGTCCCCTCTATGTTTAGCTCCTTGTGGGCAATAAAGAAATAAGAAACGTTAGCATGCCGGGCGAAATGCTTAGTGGTATTTCGTCTGCCGCTACGTTCTGAGTTCGAATTCCGCCGAGGTCGACTTTGCCTTTCATCCTTTCGGGGTCGATTAAATAAGTACCAGTTACGCACTGAGGTCGATATAATCGACTTAATCCGTTTGTCTGTCCTTGTTTGTCCTCTCTGTATTTACCCCCTTGTGGGTAGTAAAGAAATAGGTATTTCCTCTGTCTTTACGTTCTGAGTTCGAATTCCGCCGAAGTCGACTTTGCCTTTCCTCCTTTCGGGATCGATAAATTAAGTACCAGTAGCGTACTGGGGTTGATCTAATCGACTGGCCCTTCCCCCAAAAGTTTGGACCTTGTGCCTAGACTAGAAAGGAATATTCAGTTCTAACGTTGTCAATGATAATCGAAGATCACCACTTTGTACAATGTCGAATCGGTTAAGAGCTTTTGATATCAAGTTTGAGACGCAGCTGAAACTAGGTTCAACCAGGTAAGACAGTAACTTACATGGATGGAAGC
>NC_042998.1:196794174-196806674 GCF_006345805.1 Octopus sinensis | reverse complement strand
ACATCCTTGTAACGTAAGATCGGTCTACCCGGGATTCTGCCATCTTTCATACGGCTAACATGCCCAAGCCATCTCATACGTCTTTGCGTGAGGAGTGCAAACATGCTTGGTATTCCTGCTTGCCTGAGGACATCTTTGTTGGGGATATGGTTCTGCCTGCCACGAACACCGTCACCACCACCACCACCACCACCGTCACCACCACCACGATCACCACCACAGCGTCTCGCTTTGCAATTGTATGCCAGACTTGTTTGGAGACGTCTTGGCAGCGTTGTTCTGCAACTGGCAGCGGAACGGAAGCATACCCGCTTTTGTGAGTTTGGATAATATTTGGCACACATGAATGACGAAGCCACCTTGAACATGATCCTATGAACCGTAAAAAAAATTAAATACAGAGAGTTACTAATTCGTAAATATAAATTAACTAGCAGTATCGCCCGGCGTTGCTCGGGTTTGTAAGAGAAATAACTATATAAGCATTTTTAGAGAGTTATAGCCAAAAAATAGCAAAAAAATGCATTAAAAATGGAAAAAAAATTATGGTAATTTTTTTTTAAATCGTTGACTCACCGTAAACATTTTTTAGAGAGTTACTTCCCTTATTTAATAGCGAAAAAATGCATTAAAATGGAAAAAAATTATGGTAAATTTTTTTTTAATCGTAGACTCATCGTAGACGCGCGCTAATACCCAGAAGGGCTCGATATGAATCACGACTATAAGATACCCGGTTTTGGTTAAACTGCACTGCAAAATGTGGGAGTAGTTAGGAATCTAAATCGTAGGAGACAGACACACAACCTTACTTCTATATATAAAGATATATATATATATATATATATATATATATATATACGCATGAGTGGACAAACGAGGGAAAAGGCACTCAACACACATTTAGTAGGAGTTATATGTATCGTTTAAAACAGTTTTATTCTGCTTCATGCGACCTACAGATCCGCGGATCTCTAACAGAAGCCTGAAAGAGACGGGGTTCTGCCAGGGGCCTGCAAGACTTTAAGTCGCACGAAGCAGAATAAAACTGTTTTAAATACATACACACACATATGTATGTATATATATGTGTGGCATGTATATATTATATATATATAAGTTCAGCAAAAATTTAGATTCAGATGAATATGGTACTTAAGTTAAAGGCACCAGAATTTGGTATGGTATTATCCATATAAATCAAATAGGGTGATTATAATCAAAATAAGCAACAAGGATATTTAAAGGTAGTGTAGTACAATCGTTTCATGCTACTTCATTTAAATGAAGTAGCATGAACCGATTGTACTACACTACCTTGGATATCCTTGTTGCTTATTTTGATTATATATATATACGCAAGTGTGTGTGTGGGTGTAGATATGTGTCTATATATATGTGTATGTGTGTGTGTGTGTGTTGTGTGTGTGTGTGTGTGTGTGTGTTTATAAAGAGAAGTGCCAGTCTTTGGGATGCGGTAAAGGAGAGGTTTTCGTCCGATGAAATCCTCACTATTCGTAAGGGCGAGCATTTGGTGCGACCGTGTCGGTTCTGGCTGAATGCCACTCTGCGTAGGCGAGCGAACGCACTGGTTTATATTCTTCACTTGAGTGACGTTTGTCTTTTGCTGTTGAAAGATAATGAGATTGGTATTGGTGCATAAAAGACTGCTCTCAATCTCATCGTTTGTGAAATCAGCTTTGGGGGTGTGGTGCATAGATCGCTCATGGGAGATGTACGTTCGGGGTTGTTCAGGAAGAACGAATGGCAATCCTTTGTCGTGATGTCATGACAAATTTTGTGTTGGGTATCTCAGTTGAACGTTTGGGTGCGGAAGACTAAGAAGGAATCGAGGATGGTATCCTTAACGGAAGGCGGCGAACTGGCAGAAACGTTAGCGCGCCGGGCGAAATGCTTTGTGGTATTTCGTCCGTCGCCGCGTTCTGAGTTCAAATTCCGCCGAGGTCGACTTTGCCTTTCATCCTTTCGGGGTCGATTAGATAAGTACCAGTTACGCACTGGGGTCGATGTAATCGACTTAATACCTATGTCTGTCTTTGTTTGTCCCCTCTATGTTTAGCCCCTTGTGGGTAATAAAGAAATAGGTATCCTTAACGGAAGGAGGCGTTGTTGTAGATGGCAATAAGTAGACATTTGATGCAGAGAAAGGTGTGGAGAATAAACCGAAAGCTAGAGAGGATTCTAGAATTGATGGCTAGAGGAAGTTCCTTCAACATACAGCATACGGTTCGATCTGACAGAAAACTACCGAGTCAAGAGATGAAAGAAGGCTGGGTACCATACATGAGTAGTTTTACCACGTAATTAGCGAACCAGACACAGACGAAAGCCTTGCTGATGTCGAGACCAACGATATTGCTTTCACCAAATTTCTTTAGAATCAGATCCCACTGGTGGGTGACACGACAGATCTGGCTTTCCGAAAACCATGATGGTGGTGATGAGAGAAATAGAGAAAGTGACGGGGAAGGCTGTTGTTGATAGCTGTCTTCATCATTTTAAAGATGTGATAGGAAGGTAATTGGCAGGAGCAGAGAGGTTGCTCTTTTAGAGAATGAGACATATTGTAACTCTTTTCTGCATGTGTGTGTGTGTGTGTGTGAGAGAGAGAGAGTGAGAGAGAGAGAGAGAATTTCTTTATTAACCACGAGGTTAAGAAAAAGAGGGGACGATACGAGGACAGACAAAACAAACATTGGGGTTAGGGTATCGAATGAGACGAAACGTATGAATTAACAAACAAAATATATACAATTAAATGAGAATGAGTGATTTACAAAAAATGAAGCGGAGGACGCGGTCGATGGAGAGAGACTTAGTGAGATAAGGATTTAACTCTGGAGTAGATTGTTTCAAGGCGATGGAAGGAACATGTCAGCTTTCGTGGTTTGAACCGACCAAGCATGCTTTCCGCACTTGTTTGTGTACGAGTGTATGTTTGTGAGCCTGGAGTATAAAGAATGGTTTGGGGAAGAAATTTACCGACTGTTTACAAATGACAATGTTATGAAGATGGCGGTGATTCTCGGCTTCCTAAAATATTTCTTAAATTAAAGAGTGGAAGAAAAAAAAAACATTCGATCAAATGATGGTATGTTGTCATTGTTGTTCAAGTGGACAATCGATGCGTTGCTATAGTAACGCAGTCAGTTTTTAAAAAAAGCCAAATTTAGCGAAACATCGTGAACACTGTTATCTTTTAAAACGAAAATATTCAGCTGAACACCAAGTATTGAGTTCTTTATTATGGCACTGTTTTTTTATTTACATACATAAATAAAAAGCATGCAATATATGTATGCATATATACATATAATATATATGCATACATACATACATATGTATGAATGTATGTACGTATGTATATTGGTGCGTGACTGTTCATGCATAACGCTCATAAAGAAGTATATTAAACAGGTATAAACACACAGACACGTTAATCCTCCGCTCCCAACCACACCTAGCTTTCATTATGTCCACTCATTGTTTACTTTGACAAAAGTTAAATTCTTTTCTCCTGGAAAAAAAAAATAGTAATTCAACTCTGAAATATTTCAATAATTGAATTCTAAATATAAAGACATTGACTATAAAACACACTGAAAAGTATTGCTCATATCCAATAGGTTTACTTACCTATGACACATAGTCTCTCACACACACACACACACATTGAATTAGCTGTCACGAATGCGCTATGGTATGCAAATTGGATTATCCGATTTACGTAAGTTGTTAGTAATAGTGAGTTTACAAGCAGTGTTATTTCTGTGGGCAATTAAACAATGTAGTCTGTTACAGATGAAATCCCAAAATAGGATTGAAACTAGATCAGCTGATCGCCTTTTATTTTTTTCTATTTACGAAAATATTGTATATAAAGACAAGTTTCTTGCGGTAACTCGTCTGTCGTTGCATTCTGAGTTCAAATTCCGCCGAGGTCGACTTTGCCTTTCATCCTTTCGAGATCGATAAATTAAGTACCAGTTTCGCACTGGGGTAGATGTAATCGACATAATCCTTTTTCTGTCCTTGCTTGTCCCCTCTGTGTTTAGCCCCTTGTGGGTAGTAAAGAAATATACTAACTGGAAATAAACTTAAAATTTGGAAGTTCAAATTCCTCATTCTCCCTATTTTATATATATATCGAGTTCAAATTTACAGAAAACAAAAGACGAATACAGGTGTAGAAAGAACAACAAGCAGGTGTATTTGTTCCATTCTGCTCGGGAAGAATAGAAAAGTATTTTATGTTTCGAGCCTACGCTCTTTGACAGAAAGGATTAAGCGATAAAAAAATGGAGAATGAAAAAAAATGGAAAGAGAAAAAATGTGTAGAGATTAAACGGTTCAACATGTGTATGTGTGAGAGAGAGATACATACATACATACATACATACAACATACATACATACATACATACATACATACATACATACATAAATACATAGATACGGACGTACATACATACACACATACATACATATAAAGTGGGGTAGCGATGAAGGGGCAATGATTATACAGTTGTAAAATAGGTATGAGTTGCTAAGTTCAAAGTTTACTACATCCTGCGTGCTGTATCCAATGTAAGGAATAAAGGAATTCGAAGCGATGTTGGTCAGATTTTAATGCGATAAACACTGGAACGAAGGAGTGGAAGATGAAACACACCAAAATTATCAGGTAGTACATCATGAAAGGACGGCATTTGAGGGGTTAGAGTCAATACCTGTACGGGTGGATTTTTGATTTAACGACACGTAGACTAGAAAACTACACCATACGCCACCACACGCCACCACAGGCTACCACACGCCACCACACGTCAAACATAGTTGTGGCGGTGGTGGTATGTGGTGGGTTCTCTCTGTGTCAATGTAACACAGCTACGCATGAAAAGCAGGCGGCCAGGTAGTTGGCGGTTACTGGAAGGCAGCAGGCTATAAGATAAACTATATATTCACGTCCAATGCAGCTGAAATCTTCAACTTAACGAGTCTTTTCATTTCAACCCTTTTTATTCTAGGTCACTACTTCTTTTGTACATGAAATTATTCTGTTGCTATAACAACATAATAGTAGCTAAATAATCCCCTTCACAAAACGTTACAACAATAACAACAATATTTAAATGGTGTTTGTGGTTACTACACAAAAAAAAAAGAATTTGTTTAGGATTGTCTTTGTTGTCCTCTCTTAAATTCTCTTGACTTTATTTCTGGTTTATTTCGTAGAATTTAATGTACGTTGTTGTTGATGTTGTTACTGTTGTTGTTGTTTTGGAGTTGTATATTTGGATCTTTTCGGTTTGACCGGCAGTTTTTAAAAATAATTTCCACGTAACTAAACACTTTTAAACTTCGTATACTGGTAGAATGTGTTTATAAAACATCTTTTTCTCTTGGCTTTATTGAGAAAATTCTATAGTTTGTAAGATATTTGTTGTTTTTTTCTTCAATTTCTGCAATTTCAACCAATCAATGACGTCTATTGAGGTGAAAACACTGTGCCGTATGAATATGTCACTCGTTTAAGAAACAGATTGGGTTTATTTACATTTCTGAAGAAAAAAAGATACCCTTCCCCCCACCCCTAACCCTAACCCTAAAAGAGATTGAAATGCAATAGATCGATACTAGGGTCATAATTATGGGTGACAATTTCATATGACGCCGCTAGAAAAAACTGCCGGTCAAACCGAAAAGATCCGTATATTTGTTCTAAATAACAATATATTGCCGAATTGAGAAAATGCTAAGAAATCTACTTTGAATAGCGTCCTTGCTAGATTCCTGAACATTGCAGAGTGTGGAGTGAAACGGCGACCTTAGTGGAAACTAAAATGATCGATACAGGTGACATATTAGTTTCAAATCTTTGGCACAAGGCCAGCAATTTACAGGGAGCGGGGAAAGTCAATTACATCGACCCAGTGCTCAGCTGGTACTTATTTTATCGACATCCCACCCCCGAAAGGATGAAAGGCAAAGTCGATCCCGGCGGAATTTGAACCCAAAACGTAAAGACAGACGATATGCCGCTAAGCATTCTGCCCGGCGTGTTAACGATTTTGCCAGCACACTGCCTTCAATACAGATGACACACTGATAGACACAAACCTAGACAATGTGATATCGAACAGATATAAACCACTCACACAAGTTACATCGATGGATTATTAATAGCTATAATGACAGATAATGTAATATTGATAAACACGTGGCACATCCAACGTGAAAAGGAAAAATATAATCAATCAGACACAATAAACCTATAGGTTTTAACCACCTCACAATGTGAGATCGATAGATATATATTTCTTTACTACCCACAAGGGGCTAAACACAGAACGGACAAACAAGGACAGACAAAGGGATTAAAACGATTGCATCGACCCCAGTGCGAAACTGGTACTTTATTTATCGACCCCGAAAGGATGAAAGGCAAAGTCGACCTCGGCGGAATTTGAACTCAGAACGTAGCGGCAGACGAAATACCTATTTCTTTATTACCCACAAGGGGCTAAACACAGAGGGGACAAACAAGGACAGACAAAGGGATTAAGCCGATTACATCGACCCCAGTGCAAAACTGGTACTTTATTTATCGACCCAGAAAGGATGAAAGGCAAAGTCGACATCGGCAGAATTTGAACTCAGAACGTAACGACAGACGAAATACCGCTAAGCATTTCGCCCGGCGCACTAACGTTTCTGCCAGCTCGCCGCCTTAACAATGTGAGATTGATAGATATAACCACATAACAGTGTGAGATTGGTGATATATGAAAACACCTAATATGATAGTGATAACACATCCAATGTGATATTGACAATGTCATCCTGCAGTCAACAAACCGATAAGACCGACCGTGTTATAAAGCCTATGGTTATAACACAGGTGACTATGAGAAAACTGACCAGTCTGTAGTCGACCATTATAGCTAGCCACAACACACTTGGTTGACTTGACCAAAGTTTGTCATATCACAGTTTTCATATCACAGTTTGCCATGACCTATTTCTTTACTACCCGCAAGGGGCTGAACACAGAGGGGACAAACAAGGACAGACAAAGGGATTAAGTTGATTACATCGACCCCAGTGCGTAACTGGTACTTAATTTATCGACCCCGAAAGGATGAAAGGCAAAGTCGACCTCGGCGGAATTTGAACTCAGAACATAGCGGCAGACGAAATACCTATTTCTTCACTCCCACAAGGGGCTCACAGAGGGGACAAACAAGGACAGACAAACGGATTAAGTCGACTACATCGACCCCAGTGCGTAATTGGTACTTAATTTATCGACCCCGAAAGGATGAAAGGCAAAGTCGACCTCGGCGGAATTTGAACTCAGAACGTAACGGCAGACGAAATACGGCTACGCATTTCGCCCGGCGTGCTAACGTTTCTGCCAGCTCGCCGCTTTACAGTTTGCCATGACCGTCACAGTTAAACACAATGTTGTTGATTATGTCATGACACAGTTGACCCCTGACTACTTACCATTACATATTTTGGTCATTACATAATTGAGAAAAATGTGACAATCGAACATCTTTCAAATGACCGTAACTACCCATTATAATTGGCTATGACACAGTTGACCTTGATGCAGCTGACCACGACACAGCTGGTCATAACAAAGCCAACTATGACACAACTGACTTTGACATATGATACATTTAACTACGACACCACTGACCGATACACAACCGGCAACTGACTATAACATAGTTGTCTATGACACAGCTGACTATGACATAACTTGGTCACGATACAACTGACTATGACACGACTGACTATGACATAGCTGGCCACAACCACAGCTATGACACAACTGACCATGAGACAGTTGACTATGACATAGTTGGCTATAATGTAACTCACTATGACATTGCAGGCCTCGACACAATTGATTATGACCCAACTGGCCACGACATAGCGAACTATGATGTGGCTGACTTGTGACCCACTATGGTAGTAGTTATAATAGTCGCTGCTGTCAGTACTATATCATACGACCACCACTACGAGCTCACCTCTACCAACATACATTCATAGCATATACATCGCCTACCATCAAACCCACCACCACCACCACCTTAATTCTATGCAACACTACCGCTGCCTCCGCAACCATCACTACCACAGCCACCACCACTTGTCTGTGTGCAATACTACATACCAACAATTATGTGGACTACATACTATCAGGTGTGGTTACCTAAATTGTTCAGGTGAAATATTTCTACCGTCTCACACACATTCTCTCCCTCCCTCTCTCTCTCACTCACTCACTCACTCCCTATACATACATATATGCATGCATGCATATATATATAGTTCTATAGTTCGATTTCAATTCAAACTGCATGACAAGTAACAAATATTTATTTAGAACTCTGTGCATATTCAATATGTGAGGAGTCGTCGTATTATAATCCGAATTCCATTTACTTGAACTCTACAAGTCATATAGGTCACAGAGTGCATACAGAAAGCAAAACAAAACTGGAAAGTCTGTTCATAAAGCTTTAGCTTCACCATTTTACGCTCGTTTCATGTTCGAAATTGTTAAAATTCCAGTTATATCATAGAAACCTTTTGAGTCTTTCTACTGTCTAATCTTCAGAGATTGTGTAACTCTTATTAATAATCTTTAATATTCATATGGGACAACTGACAATACTTTACAGTATCGACAACCCCAAAAGCTATTGCCATCATCGGTGGAGGCGCAATGGCCCAGTGGTTAGGGCAGCGGACTCGCGGTCATAGGATCGCGGTTTCGATTCCCAGACCGGGCGTTGTGTTTATTGAGCGAAAACACCTAAAGCTCCACGAGGCTCCGGCAGGGGATAGTGGTGATCCCTGTTGTACTCTTTCACCACAACTTTCTCTCACTCTTACTTCCTGTTTCTGTTGTACCTGTATTTCAAGGGGCCGGCCTTGTCACTCTCTGTGTCACGCTGAATATCCCCGAGAACTACGTTAAGGGTGTACGTGTCTGTGGAGTGCTCAGCCACTTACGCGTTAATTTCACGAGCAGGCTGTTCCGTTGATTCGGATCAACCGGAACCCTCATCGTCGTAACCGACGGAGTACTTCCCATTGCCATCATCGATGCTATAACACTATCGGCAGTTCAGTATTGAATATCAACGATTGCCAATATGAGTTACGAAAGTTCTGAAAATCTGAAAGCGCAATCGGCTTATAAGATTTTCCTTATATAACTATTTTTCATTATCTCCGCCAAGGAAGGAGAATATGTTTTATCGGCGTTGGTTTCTCTGTCTGTCCGTCTGTGTGCGAAATAACTCAGAAGGTTGTGAACGGTATATGATGTAGGAAAAGTTGGTAATGATACAAGGAACAGATGATGAAATTTTGGTAGTGATCCGGGAATTTTTATGGATTCCTGAAGGATTTTTCATTTGTTATATTTACTTTACATGAAGTATTACAATGTTACGTTCTTTGATTATCTCCCTTGAAAACGTTCGTCGTTTCAACGTAACCTACGGTGGCGTTGCTGTTTCTAAGTTAATTTTCGTTTCTCTATTAGTAATTTTACTCGCGTTACTGGGGTCAATGTAATCAACTTACTTCTCCCCACAAATTGCTAGTTTTGTGCCGAAACTTTGAAATCGTTACTATTTCAAAATGAATTCTTTCTTCGGAGTACTCTGCCAATAAGGATTTGGGTTAAATGACATTCTACTCTCAATGCAGACTCCATCTTATTTGCTTACATATTTTGACCACATTTCACGTCTATTAAACACCGCTATAAAAATATTCAGTGAGTAACCAAAAATGATATATCAGTTCGCAAAAACACGAGACACAAACAAAATCAAATTGCACCAGAATGAACACAACAGATAAAGATTAATATTTAAAAAGAAAGATAATACTCAAAATATTTTAAAGAATAATCTCTTTAAGTAACAACAACAACAGCACTCGTACACAAATATTAGTAGACGCTACAAATTATAGTAATTGCAGTAGTATTAGATTAACTTTGTTTCCATCGTTACAAACAATTTTTAGACTTAAGAAAAATAACCAGAGAAAAAAAAATTTGGTAAACCAGAAAGTGTCACTTTGTCATAGGATTTGTACCAAAAGAGCGCTAAGACAAAAACAGCATATCTGTGCCTTAAAAAATTACCGCAGTAATTGCCCAAATATGGACGAAAAAACAATTTTTAAAAACAGTACAGGGAATTTCGTACACAATGCAAAAGGCCAAGTTGCTATACATGTGGCAGTAGGAGTTAATTGAGAGACTTTTGAACATGAAGAGCTGGAAATAAAAGAAAACAGAAAAGAAAGTGAGAAAGAAGAGCAGCGGAGACCAGTTGAGTCAGCAATAGGAGCAGCAAACTCCGTGTGGAGGCGCAATGGCCCAGTAGTTAGGGCAGCGGACTCGTGGTCGGAGGATCGTGGTTTCGATTCCCAGACAGGGCGTTGTGTGTGTTTATTGAGCAAAAACACCTAAAGCTCTACGAGGCTCCGGCAGGAGTTGGTGGCGACCCCTGTTGTACTCTTTCGCTCCAACTTTCTCTCACTCTTTCTTTCTGTTTCCTTTCCCCGACTTCCTACGCAACCGTTGAGCCTGGATGCGCATTCATCCACCCGTCGATGCTCTCGGTGTCGGGGGTTGAGCTGCTTTCTCTTCTGCGGGTCTTACGAATAGCAAAGGACCACGTTTCGGACCGCTCAACATCAACATCGGCTTAAACTCCAGTTTCTAAAGTACCATGAGTCACAGCAACGAGAATGGCGGAGGAGATCATCTCGGCCCAATCCTGAAAACAAGTGTCCCCCTAATTGTAGCAACCAATTGTGTGATGTGGAAGAAATAATGGTTTAAAATGAAAGTATCCGAAATTGTGAGGAATGCAAAAGGAAGAAAGAGACAGAAGTTACACACAAAAATAGTGAACAGCAAAAGAAAAGAACAAAAACAGGAAAGGAGAAACAACATCTTCAAAACAAACAAACAAAAAATGAATTCCCCTCTTCAGGGTAATAATGGTTTCAAAGCTTTGAAACAAAACCAGAAATTTCGGGGGAGGAGGTAAGTTGATTATATCGACCCCAGTATTTATTAACTGGTAGTTACTTGCTCGACCTTGTAAAGGATGAATGGCAAAATCGACCTCGGCGGAATTTGAACTCAGAACGTAAAGGCGGACGAAATACCTATTTCTTTACTACCCACAAGGGGCTAAACATAGAGAGGACAAACAAGGACAGACAAACGGATTAAGTCGATTATATCGACCCCAGTGCGTAACTGGTCCTTAATTTATCGACCCCGAAAGGATGAAAGGCAAAGTCGACCTCGGCGGAATTTGAACTCAGAACGTAAAGGCGGACGAAATGCCGCTAGGCGTTTTGCTTGGCATAATAACGATTCTGCCAGCTGGCCGCCCAACTCCTCAGAGTAACAACGAAGACTATGAAAAGGAGGACGATGAATCGAGATTTACTCTCCTTCAAAAATCAAACCAGCATCTAATATACGCAATCACGTACGTGCTTGTGATCCCAAGGATATTATGGTGATGCAAAAATTATTGAGGTTCTAGTTGGAATATAGAACACATGCAAAGGACATATGCAGTGTGAATGGTATTTGTATGAAATTTCATCGAAAAAACCCCATTTCCCTAAAAATTATGAGGGAAAAACTCGGATCTTGTGAATTTTCCGAGGTCCTCTCCCCTTCTTCCGATGTTTCCGCGCATTTTTTTTATTTCCTATTCGTTTCCTACACATTTTTTTACACCTGTTGCACTATTTGTTTCCGATTTTCGTTTCCGGGTCACGTTGTAAACATTAACCTTTAAGTATTCACTATTTGCCAAAGTATGAATACCATCACTGGTTCCCTCGGATTCCACAGTTTCACGATTGTTATTGTAAGTGTATTGTTGAATCTATTGTCATTGTAACTAGAACGTGTATGTTTTTACAAGTCCAACAAAATAAACGAATAAACGAAACTGAATTAAACTGAAAGAAAATCAACTCTGAAAGAAAAGTATTTAGTATGCAGAACGCTTAGCTTTTTTCCTGAGCCTGACACAACTCTTTCTCTCTCTCTCTCTCTCCTCTCTCTCTCTGTTTCTGTCTGTCTGTCTGTCTGTATGTCTCTCTCTCCCCTCTCTCTCTCTGTTTCTGTCTGTCTGTCTCTCCCCTCTCTGTCTCTTTCTCTCTCTCTCCGTCTGTCTGTCTGTCTGTCTGTCTCTCTCTCTCTCTCTCTCTCTCTCTCTCTCTTTCTCTATTTATCTACATACATACTTATGCTGATCACTTCTAAGTCTTAGCAAGAGAGATGAACATACTTCGCTAAGGAGGTCCAACAAGATCGAAATGTGTCCGTTGCATTCACAAATTAAATTTAAAAGAGAAGATTCACTCGTACTTCCTTTATTTTCCAAAAATTCAATGAGT
>NC_042998.1:196784174-196786674 GCF_006345805.1 Octopus sinensis | reverse complement strand
AATAGTCTCCAACAGGAGATCAATCACATATGAACTCATGCAACTGTGGGCTAATAAAGTGTTTGGGCAGAGAACAGCACAATTCCATGCTCAAAATTCAGTGCTATTCATGGATGAATGCTCAGTACACAAGAAAACAAAACTCCTAGAAGCGTTCAGACGTAGGAATAAAATTCTCAAACTTATACCTCCTAAAACAACATCTTACTTGCAGCCGTTAGATGTATCAGTTATTGGTCCTTTGAAGAAAGCTCTTCGTGCTGAATAGGAGAACTGGTTTTCAAATGGTAAAAAGGAGTATACAAATAAAGGATATCACAAAAACTTTCTTATCAAGAGATAGTGAACTTTGTGACCAAAGTTGTTGCCACTTCAAATAAAGAAACTATAAAGCGTGCTTTTGAATGTTGTGGAATTGCTCCTTGAGGACAGACTGTAGAAGAGAGCCTCTTAAACTCACGCTTACAGGATGTTTTGTCTGGCCTTGAGGTAAATGTGCCAGATGCACATATGAGGTAAATGCACCAGATGCACATAATGACAAAATTGAAGAAGATGATGAGATACAAGTAAATGAAATTCGCTCTGATGTGAATTATGGCCAAGCAACAAAATAAGAAATTCGTGATATTTAATTTGAAACCATTCGGTTATTAGTCTACCATAAATGCCCAGAGCTGGCAGAAGCTTTAGCACGCCGGGCGAAATGCGTAGCCGTATTTCGTCTGCCGCTACGTTGTGAGTTCAAATTCCGCCGAGGTCGACTTTGCCTTTCATCCTTTCGGGGTCGATAAATTAAGTACCAGTTACTCACTGGGGTAGATGTAATCGACTTTATCCCTTTGTCTGTCCTTGTTTGTCCCCTCTATGTTTAGCCCCTTGTGGGCAATAAAGAAAGAAATATATTTGTTCATACGAGGCTTCTATTTATGTTTCCAACAGTTTAATTTTCCTAATAGATCCATTAACTTCAGAATATTTTCTAATATGCTACTTCTTTTAAGGCTGTTTCAGTTTCTTTATGTCTATAAATATCTGATAACTGAAACGATGGAAGTTCAATGGAATTGTATAAAATAAACATGGTTTTTGAGAATATCCTTGTTTTTCATAGGTGAAATATTTTACTCCCATATTACCACCCATGGGCGCTTATTTATAGCTGGTCGGTTATTTAAGCCAAAAAAGAAATAGTTTTGTAAAATAGAATTTTCTGTTTAACAGCCCTGAGCGGATTTTCGGAAAATCCCGGTAATAGTTGAGTGCACCTAACTGTATCACAGTGCAGTATCGTTTATTGCACTATGTTCATTGATCAACAACCAGTATAAGTAGTACAAAAACAGGCAGATCTATCAAGTCACTATTATAAATCATACCCAGTGTAACTAGATACACCAGTGTGGTATAATCCACTGTACTGTACCTATGACCAAGGTATTTTACTATCAGCAGTCCAGTCAACTTAATTGTTAGTAGATACTACAGTGAGAACAGTACTGTAAAGTGTTCATGACCCAGACACTTTGCAGTCAACAGACCAATTTGTCTAAACGTTACGTGCCACAAAATAGTAGCCAAGATCACTGTATCGTGTCTGAGGCACAATGGCCCAGTGGTTAGGGCAGCGGACTCGCGGTCATAGGATCGCGGTTTCGATTCCCAGACCGGGCGTTATGAGTGTTTATTGAGCGAAAACACCTAAAGCTCCACGAGGCTCCGGCAGGGGATGGTGGTGATCCCTGCTGTACTCTTTCACCACAACTTTCTCTCACTCTTACTTCCTGTTTCTGTTGTACCTGTATTTCAAAGGGCCGGCCTTGTCATTCTCTGTGTCACGTTGAATATCCCCGAGAACTACGTTAAGGGTGCACGTGTCTGTGGAGTGCTCAGCCACTTACACATTAATTTCACGAGCAGGCTGTTCCGTTGATTCGGATCAACCGGAACCCTCGTCGTCGTAACCGACGGAGTGCTTCCACTAAGGTATTGTGTCTATGATCAAGTTATTTTACTAATCGTCGTCCAGCCTACCAAGATGTTAGTAGATAGCTCAGTGTGTTATAAGTGCGTGCACCACAACTTCCCAGAACATCACCGCTCAGGTTTTATATCGGAGTAGCCTTCTCCTAGAAACACTTTAACGAGAGCTAGGAAGTGCTTGACTCTGTGTGCTTGCAGCACCGAATAACAACCCGGATACTTCTAAGTTCCTACGCTATTGCTAGATGGTCGTTCACCCCACAGAAGATTCACCAGTCACTTTGATACGATTTGCTCATGTCCTTGGTTTCTAGCAAACCATCACCAGGTTAGACTAATGGGTTTGACGGTTTAGTCGAGATGACCCGACCATGCTTGTTACCAGTAGCACTTCCCGGTGATTTTATATAACATATATGTCCGATGTAAGGCGGCGAGCTGGTAGAAACGTTAACGCGTCGGGCGAAATGCTTAACGGTATTTTGTCTGTCGTTACGTTCTGAGTTCAAATTCCGCC
>NC_042998.1:196769174-196771674 GCF_006345805.1 Octopus sinensis | reverse complement strand
CCTAATTTTGATTGAAATTAGTTAAAAATAAGATATAGACATGAGGTGGAGTCTGAATCTGATCTTTGATACGAAGGGTGACAACTCCCGACACGTCTCGGACTAATTAACCCTCTTCAATGATGTATAATACTTTGCTGAAAGATATGTGTTTGTGTGTATATTAATGCATACATACATATACACGTATATATACATATACATACATACTTATAAATACACGTACACAAACACACATTCAAGGTGCATTCCAGAAGTTTTGAGGTTTTTTGGGGAGAGGCAAGTTACAATAGTCCTAGCTTATCGTAATTTTAATACATTATTACTAATACATCTTATAAGCTGGCCTGTCAAATTTTGTTATTCAAGATTGGAGGAAACGGCTATGACAGCTCTTTGAGCACACCCTACTAAACACTACTTGTCACAATCCGACCCTAGCAGCCAAATACCTGACAGAGATGAGCATTAAAACTGCCCCTCGTCCTCCCCGCAGTCCAGACCTTAGTCCCTATGATTTTGGTTGATCTCAAAGCTGAAGAACCTCAGGAACAGTCGTTGTGAAGATGAAGGAAGATGTGACACCTTCACTTTGAAGGACTTCTATAGTTCCTTCACGAAATGGATGGAGCATTACAAGTGTACTAAAGTCAAGTGGATCTTACTCTGACAGAAATTAGAGGTTTGCACGTTTTTTTGAAATTAATAAATGCCTCTCTTGTAAAAGTTTCAAAATTTCTGAAATGCACGTTATATATACTTCAGCAATGTAACTATACACGTACTGTTGGCGATTTCTTTTCCTTCTTTGGACTTATCCCATTCCGACGAAGGACTATGTTCGAAACGTCAAACTCTCTCTTTTCACCGAGTGTCAAGCTAATACATTCCATGTGCACGTCCTCTTGTTGTCCGTTAATTTTATTCGCCTAATTAAATTAATTGCTTATTTAAATTGACTATATATATATGTAAATATAATATGTGACAATATTCGGTAGCCATGATAAAACTCCGAGTTTCGGATGTCGGGGCGAAAACACACGCCGCCATTTCTTCAATTATCCGGCCATCGAAAAAATGCCGGATAACTGAAGAGATAGCGGCGTGGGTTTCCACCCCGACATCCGAAACTCGGAGTTTTATCATGGCTACCGAATAATTGTCACATATATTTACAGATAAATTCCTCTATTTACATAATATCGAGGTCTCTTTCATTCTTTTGTTGTCTTACCTTTTCTATCAATATATATATATATATATATATATATATCACGTGATCACGTGACCGACCAGTCCATCAGATGTAGTTACACATCGCTGGTCACAATGCGTTCGCATTGTTTTAGCCTTCGAATGACGCCACCCCGCTGGCTAAGCGAGCAGGCCAACGGAAGAAAGAGTGGTGGAAGAGTACAGCAGGGATCACCACCATCCCTGCCGGAGACTCGTGGAGCTTTTAGGTGTTTTCGCTTTTAGGTGTTTTCGCCCGGTCTGGGAATCGAAACCGCGAGTCCGCTGCCCTAACCACTGCTTATATATATATATATATATATATATATATATACCATGGTGGTGGTAGTAGTGGTATTGATGATGCTAATGGGTGTTCTGTTTGTATCACAATACTGTTATTTATAATTAAACTTGGATTAAACATTTGTATTGCAAGTGAACAAGATCATTTATCTATGGATGCCATTATTGGATGGCACTTCTACCTAATATCTTTGCGATAACCATCAGTCATTTATTGTACAAAGTTGAAATTCCTCTAACTAATGAATAATCAATGAAAAAAGCTTTTATATATTTTTTTTATCGGAATATAAATTCTAATAGAAGCGTTGCCATTCGTATCTGATCCAATAAGTGCGTCACTGCAGTTGTTTTCATAGACTTCATGCTGAAGGTTATTTTTCCAAATCTTTTTTACAAGGACTGAAATTTTAGGGGAAGGGGCTAGTCGATTACATTGACCTTGTTCGACTTGTACTTATTTTATTGACCCCGAAAGGCTAAGTCGAACTCGGTGGAATTGGAACTAGAAACATAAAGAAATTCCGAAAGAAATTACGCTGTTTTGTCTGCCAGCTCGCCGTCTTAATTCTTCCACTTATTAAACGTGTTTCAATAAACCCACTAATATTTGCCGTGAAACTGTATCAGTTGCCAAGTATGCGACGAGAATTCTGACATCAAGAAATAAACGAACAGTGAATAATGACAACTAGGTCGCAGAAAAAGCCATTTAATAACACAGAAAGCTGTGAAATTCACTTTGTATTCAAATTTATTTCATGAGATGTCAAAAATTTTGTAGTGCAAATGCAACTCTGAATATAACAAATTTTAAGTAGTCTTAAATAGTTGAAATTACCCTTCGGCGATATAATTGCTTCTGTTTCAACACAGTTTCAATTTATATCACTAGAAAAATATTCAACTCCAAATTTCAGATGCTCTACTCAGGTTCATAAAATCATGGGGACGTTCT
>NC_042998.1:196761674-196764174 GCF_006345805.1 Octopus sinensis | reverse complement strand
TATTTTGAGTAAACAATGTTAGAGGGAAAAAATTCTCTAAGTAGTGGAAGAGGCTAAAAACCTTTATTGGCTGCTATTTCTAGAAAGTTTAGTATGTGGCAAAGTAATTTATTTTATTTTACTAAGCCCTAATTATATAATATTTTATACATACATACACATACAAAAACACATACATTTACACGTATATACACATATACGTACAAACACATATACATATATACACACACACGCACACATACAAGCACATACATATATATATATATATATATATATACATTCATATATGCAAACATATATACATATATATATTTTTTTACATGCATACATACACACACACACACATAATACATGCGTATATTCCTACTGTACCCATGCATTTCTATACATATATACATACATACGATACACATATACAAGCGTGCACATACAATATGTGAAAGGTCTTAGGAGAAAAGGTAATCGGGGGTGCTAGGGGAACAGTGGGGTAGGGGGGGTTTGTAGGGGGGGGGGGGGTGGGGGGGGGGGGGTTGTCATCAATCAGGTTGCCGGGTAGGTCTATAGTTCTTGTAGTTCGCATACTTCTTATGCATGCAATTAGGGGAGTGTTCTGAAAATTGTTAAGGAGAGGGCCTTTGGCGAACAAGATCTCTAGGCTCTCTGATATGCATAGGTCACAGCAGGTATGTCCTCCTGTGTACGAGCGCGCCTTCTGTAGTAGTTTCCACTTGGTCTTGAAGGGGATTGAGTTCCTTTTAAGGTACCAGATGTGGGCGGCGAGGGTAGTTGGTTGGATTTATCCTGTCGCCGGAACGAGTGTGTATGTGCGTACCAGCGGGTCTTAAAGCTGTTTGACGTCATTCCAATGTAGGATTTACTTTTATCGTCAAGGCCTGATCTTACCTCGCATTTATATACTAGGTCCCTCTGTAGGCAGTTGTTGTTGAGGGGGCAGGTGGTTTTATCATGGCAGTTGCAACTGCTATCGGACGTTGGATGGGCCCCGGAGAAAGTGGATATGTTAAGTTTTTTCACATTGTTGTTGGCTAGGTTCCTGGCTAGATTGGGCGTGGTAGAGTAGGAGAGTCTAATAGTGTTCTTATTTAGGATAGTGTAGTACTTATGTTGGGTGGGGAAGTGTTTCTGTAGGAGAGTGAAAAAGATCTTAGCTACAGGTGTAGCGACCTCACGGTTGAAGGGGGGTTGTACCAGCTAATGTGTCTTCGTCTATTTTTCCTGGGTTGGCGTGGGGCTATACTAGTGTAGGTAATCTTATCTTTAAAACCACTGCGGGCCAGGGCCTCGTTGTAATAGGGGGCGGCTTTAATTTAAGATATCTTCCGTGGCGGACAGGCTAGAGATTCTAATTGACGACTTTTTACTAGGTTATCTAATATATTTTTGGGGTGGTTGGAATTGATATCTATATATCTAAGGGATTCATTTGGTTTGTGGTACGGGTAATAAAGTGAGGTTTTTAGGTCGAGGGTGACATCGAGGAAGTTAGCCTTTGTTAAGTTGGATTCTAGGGTAATCCTAAGGCCTAAGTTTTAAAGAAGGTGTGAAGGTTTTTCCGGAACCCATCCGTGGTCCTGGGGTTATATTGTGGAGGGCAGGCCGCAAAACCACCACCGGCCTGTGAATAGGGTTTTCAGCCTATGGAGGATGAAAAGGCCCGATGCGATTAACTATCGATGCGCGCCATTAACTCCGCCAGGACCCCTCCAGCAAGATGTGATCCTCCACGCACGTAAGACTTTTCTTTTCTATGACGGATCCCACTGGATCAACAAAAAATCTGTGACCCCCTTCGACGTCAGCATGGGTGCTAACGACTCTCTGCTGAAATAAGTGACCTAGTGGGCCTTTTCATCCTCCATAGGCTGAAAACCCTATTCACAGGCCTCTCCGGTGGTCTTTACCGAGATGACGGCCTTTTCGCCCTCCACAATATAAACCCCAGGACCACGGATGGGTTCCGGAAAAACCTTCACACCTTCTTTAAAAACTTAGGCCTTAGGATTACCCTAGAATCCAACTTAACAAAGGCTAACTTCCTCGATGTCACCCTCGACCTAAAAACCTCACTTTATTACCCGTACCACAAACCAAATGAATCCCTTAGATATATAGATATCAATTCCAACCACCCCAAAAATATATTAGATAACCTAGTAAAAAGTGTCTCAATTAGAATCTCTAGCTGTCCGCCACGGAAGATATCTTTAAAGCCGCAGCCCCCTATTACAACGAGGCCCTGGCCCGCAGTGGTTTTAAAGATAAGATTACCTACACTAGTATAGCCCCACGCCAACCCAGGAAAAATAGACGAAGACACATTAGCTGGTACAACCCCCCCTTCAACCGTGAGGTCGCTACACCTGTAGCTAAGATCTTTTTCACTCTCCTACAGAAACACTTCCCCACCCAACATAAGTACTACACTATCCTAAATAAGAAACACATTAGACTCTCCTACTCTACCACGCCCAATCTAGCC
>NC_042998.1:196751674-196756674 GCF_006345805.1 Octopus sinensis | reverse complement strand
AGATTCCAATGGTGTAGATGTAAATTTCCAGAGAAATGGAGATGAATTTCATATTCACAGGCGATAAATTTTACAATGGTTGAACACAATGAGGTAGGTACCAATCCTTGTTATATGATTAGGTGTTTGCCATATTAATCACATTACTGCTATTCACAAGAGGCTGTAGCTATTTAACTCTTAAAGGTTGAAGGGCTTACTAGATCGGCCAAGAATAGAGAAGGGAATAGAAGAAAAGAGAGAAAATAATGGAGGAGGGAGCAAAAAAAGGGGGGGAAAGGGGGACTAAAAAGAGAAGAGAAAAGGAAACAGAGAATAAGAAGAAGAAAAAAGAAGAAAGAGAAAAGAGAAAGAAATAGGGAAAGAAGGAAAAAAGAAAAAGAAAAAAGAGGGTTCTAGTTATACAGAAGAGCTAGTAGACTGTAAGTCTGGTTTTAATCAACAGGCATCTAGGAACTGGAGGGGAATATTATTCTTTGACCAGTAAAACGTTAATTTATTGCTGTTGAAATCAGCTATGAGTTTAAAGAGAATCTAAAGAGATAACACAGTCAGGGGTTAAGGGGCCAGATGCTAAAATCACCAGAAAATACATTAGGAAAATCTAAGTATAATCTTATCAAAAAGTCATTAAAAATTTACTTATTTAATTTATTCATTTTATTGTCTTAAGGAGTTGTCGTTATTATTCATACATTGACCGACTACAGGTCAAATCTTATAAGATCATTTACAAGGTGTTAGGGGATTGTCTATCCTAATGAAGATAATCATATTATCACCGAGGGAATAGCCTTATTTATTTAATTATGAAATAGAATTATGGGGCTACAGTAACTAATTATAATTTATTAGAGTTATGCTATTTAAATTAGATTAAGTTAGGAATTAAAATTAAATATTACAATTAAGATTTAAAATTAAGAATTTAAAAATTGCGAGTTTGAAATTAAATAAAGCCTCAATTAAGTAGCGAATAAGTACTATTCATTTCCCTGTTCTCAAAAAACTGATGTAGATATAAGGAAAAAGATAAAGATAACTGTAATGTGAGAACTCTTAGTTATCTACTTAAAGCAGTGCTATACTAGTAGAAATCAAGTTATATCTATCTATCTAGTTATGAATATTCCAATCATTTAAAATATTTTAAAGTCTTCAATTTAGCGTGGACACAAACTTGACCTAGTTCGATATGGTTATTCAATAAGTTTCTATGTTTACTATGCTTTAGAATTTCGTACGTCTCCATGGAGCATAGTTGACAACCAACCCTACTATTTTTATACGGAATTGCTCTCCTAACTATTCCCAATTAAGGGTATAATTTTGTTATTATTTTTGAGTTCCCAGATTTGTTTGAAAGTGTGGTGGTACCAGCTTTATGACGTAATTTAAAAGTCGAGATGTGATTTCTAACTCTGGCTAAAAAATAATTGTACAGCCAATGTAAAAATATTTGTTATTCTCCGTGGATATGGTACATTTATAGATTACATTATTTTCCCTACATAGACCAGGTGCCGGGCATTTTGATTTTATTCTACACTTACACACAGGAGGAACAACTTCAGGCCTTGGATTATTCCTGGGTAGATGTTTAAGGTTCCTATTATTTTGATTATCATTTCTATAGTTGGTACTGATATCTAAAGTATTGTTATTATTTATTGATCCTTCCGTTTCATCATTTAGGTGTAAAGTCCTACCAAGATTTCTTATATTATTCGTAATGTTATTATTATTGTTAGTCTTTTTATCCAACTGTATATTATTGTTATAGATATCACTGATATTTTCATTCTCCTTATTTTCTCCATTAGCCTTATTTCTATTATTTCTATTATTAACAATATTACTTCTATTAATATCGGCATTGTTATTATTACTATTAATGTTAATGTTATTAGTCATTCTGTGGTTACTAATTTCACCTATGTTTTGATAGTTCCTATTGCTGGTTTTTATTGTTGGTAGTATTATTGTTATTGCTATTGGTATTCATTCTGATATTATTATTTTTATTTCTATCTTTCCTGGCTAGTTTAATGTTGTTATTATTAATTTTAGCTATTAAAGTGGACATATTTGGGAGGGTTGAATAAGAAATCCTAACTGTTTTCCTAGAAATAATTCTATGATATCTATGAGAGATAGGGAAATTTTTTTCCAGAATTACTTTGAATTTGTTCTGTATATCCGATTGTATCGCACAGTTGAAAGGAATATTCAGCCATAATATATCTTTTTTTATAAATTTAGGGTTCGTAGAATTACTACTATTCATCTCACCGGAGTTATTGTATTTATTACCATTATTTTTATTTTTATTTGTGTGCATCTTAGGTTTATCTACTTCAATCTTATCCGAGTTACCTATGTTCTGGTCAATGCTTCTATTTGAATTGTGGGCCTGTACTCTAGATTAGCGTTTACCGTTAATTTAATTTAATTCTTTTATTTCGGGTTTGGTCTTTTTTGCTGCTTACTTGATTACTGATAACTTCATTATTAGGAATACGTGAGTTCTCCCTATCAACGAATGTAATCTTTTGGTTGTATCCAGCCTTAGTTAACGCCGCATTATAATGCTCAGAATGGGAGTTAAATATATCCTTATTGGATGATAATTTTGAAATTCTTAATGAAATATTCTTACTAAAGATTCTATTATATTTGGGGGATGATTTGATAATTTATTTACGTAATTCGTGACTTCGCCTTCCTTTCTAAATGGGTAATGTAGCTTGGAGTTAAGGTCTAGGGTAATATCTAGGAAATTAGCTATTTTAGTGCCCGGTTCATACGTTATACTGAGGTTGAAATCCTTAAAGAACTTATTAATTTTCTTTCTAATCCTTTCTATAACAGATTTATTATTACTAGGGATAACAAACAGAGCATCATCTCTATATAGACCCCCCTGTATTTCTGGGATATCCTTGCTTATGCATTTTAATAGATATGCGCCTACTAGGTTGGTTACCTCAGCCGAATCACTGGAACCCATTGGTATATCAAAAAAATTTGGTGTATCTGCTCTAGTCCATAATTTATCTTCAAATTCAATAAATGTCTTCCTAGCTAGTAGCACAATATTGATTTCTTCTCTAGTTATGAGGGAGCGATTCATGGCAAATATTAGTGATTTGTTGAGTAAGATAGGGGAAATGCTAGAGTAATAACTATTAATATCGAACTGAATAAAGGACAGACTACTAGTATTAGTTATATATATATATACGACGGGCTTCTTTCAGTTTCCGTCTACCAAATCCCCTCATAAGGCTTTGGTCGGCCCGAGGCTATAGTAGAAGACACTTGCCCAAGGTACCACGCAGTGGAACTGAACCAGGAACCATGTGGTTGGTAAGCAAGCTACTTATCACACAGCCACTCCTGCACCTACATATATTTATGATAAATACTTTGGAATACTTTTATTACCGACGTCCTAAACTACATTCACCCTATTTACATATATAAACAACACACATCTAAAATGTCCCCCAAAATCCGCAAGTACCAGACCTTTGAATCTCTAATAAGATTATTGTGAACGTTTGCAAAGGTCTTACTCCGCTTCTGATTAGTAATGAGCCATACAACGTTTGAAAACAATTAACCGTAGCCCTGTTGTATCCTCTCACCCATTTTTAGATTTTTATTTTGAAGAACTTAAATGAATTGACCACACTACACCTGGCACAGACACGACCATTCCATTTTCAACAACAGGGGAGTCCTGGATCCGCTAAAAATTAGCAAATCTATGTAAAACCACCCACTATCCGTCTTAAAAACGGGACACACTAGACAATATAGTCCAATATGATGTCTTAAAAATTAGGATGGTCACAATGAGAATGCTTCAGATCACCCACAGATCTTCTGGGCGTGGACTAACCAGGAACTAAGTAATAATATCACCTCCTCCGACTCAATCCAACAGGATGGCACCATGGCATTACCAGTACTTCCACCAACACTATCACAATTACGATCCCTACGACCAATACCAATACCAACATTACAATCAACCCAACCAACAATGCTACTAGAATTATCACTACTACAACCAACACTACAGATAACACCACCACTAAAACTATCACCTAAATTATCACTGATACTGCTACCATTACTACAACCAACACTACCACCTACACTACATCCTACACAATCACTAACATTACCACCAAAACTACAACTAGCATTACCACTAACGCTACTACCTACATTATTACCTATACTACAACAAATACAATCGCCAACACTACCACCATCACTACTACAACCACCAACAGTATTACATCAAACACAACTGTCGTTAATATACTGCTACCATCACTACTACTACTACCAACACTACTACAACGTACACTATCACCACCAAAACTATCGGATCTTTACCTTTTGACCGACAGATTTAAAAAATAATTTTTTGTAACTAAACACTTTTAAACTTTGTACACTGGTAGAATGTGTCATATAAAACATCTTTTACTCTTAGCATTTTTGAGAAAAACTTATATTTACGAAGTAATTTCACGTTAAAGTTCTCGTATTTCGGTAATTTCAGCCAATCAATGACGTGTATTCAGCTGAATAAAATTACTGCCGTTGTTTGTCAACAACAACTATCCAAATTACCACCATCAATACCACCAACACTGTTTCACTTGGACAACCTCAATTATTCTTTTCTACTCTAGGCACAAGGCCTGAAATTTTGGCGGAGGGGACCAGTCGATTAGATCGACCCCAGTACGCAACTGGTACTTAATTTATCGACCCCGAAAGCATGAAAGGCAAAGTCGCCCTCGAACTCAGAACATAAAGACAGACGAAATGCTGCTAAGCATTTCGCCCAGCTCGCCGTCTTAGTACAAGCTCACATATTACCATCAATGCTATTAACCAACAGTAACAGCTACAATAGCGGCAGTACTACTACCCAAACACCTTCCCACGTTACTACTAACACTACCGCCAACACT
>NC_042998.1:196744174-196749174 GCF_006345805.1 Octopus sinensis | reverse complement strand
CATACTTCATATAACCCAACCGAGTGTTTTTCGTAAAGTCGTACACATACATGTTACGCTCACCTTGTCCTAAATGTATTTTATTTGGATTCTCTCCATTTATTAAGATCGACATTCTATCATCATACATCAATACAACATTTAACGACACTAAACAAAAGAAAATAGAAGCATTGTACTGACCGTATTGTTCACGGGAATAAAGCTTTTACGAGTTTCTTTTATATGAAAATACACCCGTCACACATTGAAAATTTCAAGGATTTACTTCAAGTTTACTGTCAATTCATTAACACGCTTTTACATAAATCTCTGGGACCTTTTCACTTTGACCGGCAGATTTTAAAAAATATTTTTTGTATCTAAGCACTTTTAAACTTCGTATATTGGTAGAATGTGTCACATAAAACATCTTTTTCTCTTGGCGTTCTTGAGAAAATTCTATAGTTTGTAAGCTATTTGTTGTTAAATTTCTCGTATTTCGGCAATTTCAACCAATCAATGACGTCTATTGAGGTGAATACAATTACTGCCATTGTTTGTCAACAACAACTTCTGGCGGTGTATATTTCGATTGTCACTGTTATTTATGACACATTTCATATCAGTTACGTTCGTACGAATAAATGATTATCGTTATTAAACTTTTATTAATAAACACATATTCTAAGTTCACAACATAAGCAGTTTTAATTTCTCTCTCTGTTACACAGATACACACAATGTGTGTATTATGCCAATATATATATATATATAAATATACAAAATAAGAAAATAGAGAAATACATCTAAATCAAATACTCACACTCCTATACATATAAATATACATATACATAATGATATAAATAATATAGATCAATAAACATATATATGTTCCACACTCAATATTATTTTTTTTGCCAAAAACCCAGCTTTTCGGATACGGAGATTCCGGAAAATTACCAAAAATCGCTTGTTACCCCGTTTCAAACACGCCCAAGTACTCTCTATTTGTTGGGGATGTGTGTTATCAACGGAGTTAACAAACTCGACGCTGTGGTTCGCCGTTCTATGTCGAAAATTGTATCCCTCGATCTCTGGGATATGTGAATAAGCCCTCCACAGGTCACTAAATATTGTGGTACCTGGGAGGATCGAGCGGCGGATGCATTCGTCGAGTGTGTCGCGATTCCGACAAGGTACTTCATAAAGGAAAACTTCTCTGGTCTCACAACACACTCCTCCGAATACCCATTGCTGAGGTAGCAACCTTCCTCGATTATACTTTCTCCTAGAGAAGACTGTCTCGTCTATCTCGACAATCTTCCCAGGACCACCTCTTACAACTGGGTTCGTGAGCAAGTCATGTGCGCATACTTCTCGCACATAATTGTTATAATCCACAGCTGCACCGTGGCTCATCCCCAGTTCTTCTACACAATAACGCACTGTGGTCAGTTCCTTGGCCCAAGAGTACAATAAAAAATTACTACAGTCCGCAGAGGAAGTGTGCTACCTTCAAGCCATGTCCCCTTTCGGACAGACACTCTCTCACAGCAACCTTTGCGACTACACCGCCAGCAAACATTCTTCTCTACCAATTTCTTTTCCATTAAGTGCCCTTTTCTACAATTTTTAGTACTGGGTATAATACCCTTCTCTACCAATTTTCAGATTTTTTACTTTCTTTTAAAAAATGCAGATTTTGTGAATGAAACGAACTAGATCCCCAGATTAACTAACAAATAAATTATTCGTAGTTCCATGCACAGAATCGTCGCCTCTTTATTTATCGCCTCGCTATCCAGAGTTCTCATCCAACGAGTTTCCTGGTCTTTTAGTAACAAGAACGAACCTGATTTTTCTTTTCACATAAAACAGACTATAACATACATTCAAACTTTATATTTTGTTGGGGAAGCCCACCTTGACTTGATAGGGTACTTCTTGTAATGTGGAGATAGCATATCCTGTAATTTCTGTATGCTTTCTTCATATCAGAATCAGTCTGGGTTCATGTATTTATATATACTAGCAGTATCACCCGGCGTTGCTCGGGTTTGTTTCGACCCTTTAGGATTGGAATTTTTGAAAAGTAAAACTTTTGCTTTATGTAGCTTGTTATTCTCTTTAAGTGAACATTTTTCTGGTTGAAATACACCGAAAAATGGCAACACAGCAGTCAAAAAATTGTAAAAAATAGGGATTTTCATAGAAAAAAAGCACCTTTTTGATGTAAATAATTTTTGGTGTTAACAAGGTCCGATTTGAATTTTTTCTCCTACGGAAGGAAGAGCAAGCTTTCTTCTATCATACTCTCAATTTTGGTCAACTTGCGCCGCAGGGTCTTCGAGGAGATAGTGTTAGTTGAAGGCTACCAAACCTGCCATACACAGACAACTTCAGCTTTATATATAGAGAGATTTGTATCGTAAAGCACGTTAATTTACCAGTATCGTTTACATTACGTCATTAATATTTATATGCTAACATAAATGCAACTGTCTTTTGTAAATATTGGTTTCAAATATATGGACAAGACATTTGCATGTTATGTTACTGTCTTTTCCAAATATTAAATTACAGTTTCACTGATCTGTGATAAATGTTTATGTGTTTAACTTAGCAGGGAACTAGATACCGGAATTTGGATGTTAGGTCAAGAACTTGTCAATTATTCTCTATACTGTATACTGAAAAATTATTTCTATATCCTTAAACGCAGATACTCATACTTAAATATAGCTAAACACAGAAAACGTATTCGTGTATAACCATTGCATTAGTCACGGTAAGAACATATCATTGATGAATATTTTAAATTACACGAAGTTAGTAAAAAATAGTTTTCTAATTTAAACATATCAACAGTGGCTAAAAGAACCCTACTGGATATGCTATTTCTTTCAAATTGAAAGTGATTAATACTGGTGAACAGGTAAGCAATGGTGCCTTTGTTCGAGAGTTTGGAGAGGAAGGAGAGCAATATAATATAATAATAATAATAATAATAATAATAATAATAGTAATAATAATAATAATAATGATATATAATAATAATAATAATATAATAATAATAATAATACTAATAATAATAATTAATAATAATAATAATAATAATAATAATATAATAATAATAATAATAATAATACTAATATAATAATAATGAAATGATTGTATACAGTGCTCAGGTGCACCACAACTTGTCAAAATGCGTATAAAGCATATGCAGTAATGTAAAAATGTCTGGAAAGCGAACAGTTGTATGAGTCAGATACATGCTTGCGTGTGTATGGGGGAGAGAAAATCGGTGTAGTGTTGGCGAATCTCAGGAAGCATAGAAGTTTTGAAGGATGCAGTGCTCCGACAACTAACAACTGATGCCAGCAGTTTGTTCCATGCTTCAGCGTGTGTATGGAGGGGAGAAAATCAGGTGTAGTGTTGGCGAATCTCAGGAAGCATAGAAGTTTTGAAGGATGCAGTGCTCCGACAACTAACAACTGATGCCAGCAGTAATGTTCCATGCTTCAGCGTGTGTATGGAGGGGAGAAAACAGGTGTAGTGTTGGCGAATCTCAGGAAGCATAGAAGTTTTGAAGGATGCAGTGCTCCGACAACTAACAACTGATGCCAGCAGTTTGTTCCATGCTTCAGCGTGTGTATGGGGGGGAGAAAATCAGGTGTAGTTTGGCGAATCTCAGGAAGCATAGAAGTTTTGAAGGATGCAGTGCTCCGACAACTAACAACTGATGCCAGCAGTATGTTCCATGCTTCAGCGTGTGATGGAGGGGAGAAAATCAGGTGTAGTGTTGGCGAATCTCAGGAAGCATAGAAGTTGAAGGATGCAGTGCTCCGACAACTAACAACTGACTGGCAGCAGTTTGTTCCATGCTTCAGCGTGTGTATGGAGGGGAGAAAATCAGGTGTAGTGTTGGCGAATCTCAGGAAGCATGGAAGTTTTGAAGGATGCAGTGCTCCGACAACTAACAACTGATGCCAGCAGTTTGTTCCATGCTTCAGCAACTCTTAGCGTGAAAAAATGTTTCCAAAAGTCTTGGGAGCTGTGCTGTTTTCTGACTTTGTAAATATGTCCACAGGTGTTAGACAGGTGGAGTTTGAAAAGGTGCTCAGAGTTATTGTTTGTAAGATGGTTAATAATTTTATGGGTGTCTGCCAAGTCAGCTGCCAGACGTCGGAGTTTCAATATATCCATGCCCAGGGAAGTAAGGCGTTCCTTATATGGCAAATGCCTGTGAAGAAAGCAAAAAATACAATTACAGTAAATGTCATGGAGCAAGCAAAATTCAAGGGGTGGGAAAAGTTTTTACGCTGATTTAGAAAAGTATTTCGCTGACTGGGTAGAACACAACAAAGAAGGCAACACAGGGACAATATTTATGTGAAAAATTGTAAACAAAAATGGCTAAAAATGGAAAATATTTTGTCCTCCAGACTGTCTGGTAGAAGATGGTGCCATCATTTTCTTTTTAAGAAACATTCACCAGCATTAGGTCAAAAGACGAAAATATCAAATTCAGATAAGATGACAAAATTTTACAGCTTTATTATTAAAGTTGAATAAAGAATTTGCTGATCTTTCAGATGTAAATTTGTGTGTATGTGTATGTGTGTGTGAGAGTGCATGAGAGAGAGAGAGAGAGAGAGAGACAGAGAGAGAGAGAGAGAGAGAGAGAGACAGAGAGAGAAGAGAGAGAGAGAGAGAGAGAGAGAGAGAGTGTGTGTGCTTGAGTTTGAATCAGCTTATAAACGAGTATATACGGTAAGTCTCCGGAGAGTTTCACTAAGACAAAACATTTACAGCTAGAACTGTTCCACGTTTGTCTACACATTACAAACACAGACAGGTATTTTAATCCAAGGCTTTTTGAAGTACGTATCATTAGTCATTAGTCAAGAAAAAAAGGTTTGAGATGATACAGGTGTGCACATTGTCCCGATTTTTGTCTCAAATTGGTTGTTATAAAGACACGTACATGCATATACATTCATATATATATATAT
>NC_042998.1:196736588-196744074 GCF_006345805.1 Octopus sinensis | reverse complement strand
CCCCGGTACTTATTTTTAAAGCATGGTACTTATTCTGTTGGTTTCTTTTGCCGAACCGCTATAATACGGGGGAGTAAACACACCCAACATCGGTTGTCAAGCGGTGTAGGAGGACAAAAACAAAGACACATACATAGATATACATACATACATATATACACACACACACATTTATGTATATACTAGCTGGTGTACCCGGTAATTTCCGGGGGTAAAGATGCTCTATTGAAACGCCTTATTACTCTGATATAAAAAAGCAATTTCGTTATAACTGCCACAAAAGATGTATTTTCCGCCAGGAAAAAGTAAAAAAAAAACTGTCAGCTGGAGGACGGAGACATTGTTGGAGGTTGGCGAGAGGCAAAGACATTATTCTGCTTAGCGAAGGAATCTGGGAAATGTATAACTGTTGTCATTCACAGAAAAAACTATTTTTTACTGAGAAAAAAGCGCTGTTGAAGTGTTAAATGAGATTGACATCGAGGAATACACGTCATGATTGGTTGAAAATACCGCAATACGACAACTTTAACAGAAATAACTTTTGAAAATACAAACTTTTCTCAACAACACTAAAGTTAAAGAAGTTTTATATGACACATTTTACAGTTCCGAAGTTTGAAAGTGTTTAGATACAAAAAATTTATTTTCGGTCTGCCGTTCAAAGGGTAAAGATCCGGATCCATTGAAGGCCCTTATTATCGATTTTTTTTTCAACAATCTAAGTATGTCACGAGGTTTCCGACATGAAGTTTACTCCGTGTAAAATAAAGTATAAAAGTGATATTGTCTGCAAAAATTAGAAATAGGACTCACAAAAAATCAGTATTCAAATATATTCGAACAAAAACAATGAAATGGATTATTTCTTTGAGTGTTTAAAGAAATATTGTACAGGTGCTATGGGTTATTTCCCTTGGGTGTTTAAAAAATTAGTTATATGAGGTAAATATAAAGGTCCCCTCTAGGGTCCGATTTAATGAATTTTTCAACAATCTAAGTATGTCATGAGGTTCCCAGACATGAGTTCTACTCACGTGTCAAGTTTCATCAAAATCAATAAAACGATGTGGGAGGAGTTAGCTAACAACGCCACAAACAAACAACACCGATTTTCCACATATGCTAGTAGTTGTATATAATAATAATATATATTAATAATATATAATGCAATATAAATAATATATTATGAGTGTGTGTGGATATATATATATATATATATATATATATATATATCTATATATACATATATATATATATATATACACACACATACATACAAACATACATACATTACATACATACATACATACATATACGGGGTACAGAAGTTACCAACGGTGTAAATAACATGAAATATGTAAACAAACGAGGGAAAAAAGAGCAAAAAAAAAAAAAAGAAAACAGGACTAGTAAACACAGAGAAAGGACCCTTCATCAGTTGTTGTCTGTCTGACCCTCATTTCAAGCACGTCTATATTCTTTTATTCTTTCACTTGTTGCGGTTATTTGACTGTGGCCATACTAGTGCATCGCCTTAAATGGTTTTCGTCAAAGAAATCGCCCTCAGAACTTATTCCTTATAAGCCTAGTACTTATTCTATCGGACACTTTTGCCAAACCCCTAAGTTACGAGGACGTAAACACACCAATATCGGTTATCAAGAACCGGTGACTAAGGACAAACAGACACATGCATAAACACGCAAACACACACACACACGCGATGGGCTTCTTTCAGTTTCCGTCTATCAAATCCATTCACAAGGCTTTGGTCGGCCCGAGACTAAAGTAGAAGACTCTTACTCAAGTTGCCACGAAGTGGGTCTGAACCCGGAACCATGTAGTTGGGAAGCAAGCTTCTTACCACGCCGCCACGACTGCGTCTATAGTAACTTTCTCTACACCATCAGAGCAAGAGCAACATTATACACACACCAGGAGTAAAAACCATAACAACACCAATATTGTACATATATCACAACCATAAAGGGTAAAGACCCCCTTCGGTCATGAATGACCATGGGATTGCACCTAGAGAGTTACTCTCTGAGGCACAAGTCCGAGCAAGGTTGTTTATGGAAGACCAGCAGTCGCCCATGCATACCGGCCTCCCCTATCCACGCCACCAGTGTTATCCAAGGGAAAGACAAAGGTCGATACAGCTTGGCACCTGTGACGTCGCAACTCATTTCTACAGCTGAGTGAACTAGAGCAACGTGAAATAAAGTGCCTTGCTCAAGAACACAACACGCAGCCCGGTCCGGGATTCGAGCTCATAACCTCACGATCGTAAGCTCGACGCTCTAACCACTGAGCCATGCGCCTTCACAACCATAGCAACAGTATATACACACTACAGAAACAGCAATGTTGGACGCGCGCACCCCCCCCTACACACACAGACACTGGAAAAAAGACCATAGCAACAGTGTGTTAACATACCGCAGCAACAACGAACCGAAGATGGGTATCCACCCTAAAGGTCCTTCACATTCAGGAAAGAATTAAATTAAACAGTTCCTACCTCTACCACCGACATTGTTTGTTTGTTTGTTGTCGTCTTATCTTGTTTTCAAATGTAATATACTTAGCAATGTATATGTCGGATCTTTTCTGCTTGTCAATTTGGTTGTCAATTTTCAATCTCTTTGATTTCTGTTCGAATTGATTTCATATTTCATGTAAAGATGTAGTTTTACATGCTAATCAATGACATGAAAGTAGAAGTTGATTTATTTACAGTTTCATGTCGAAACACGTGACGCACAAACTTACAGCTTCCAAATCCTGTTTTCTTGCTCCGTGAAAATTATCAAATTTTAAACTTCATTAACTTTTTGGAAAAATCTTTCTGGAAAAAGTGAAATATCTCCTGAGATTTAGCTTAAAAAACATTAATACACAAATGTTAACATTTTCAATAAACTTTGAAATTTCCACAGCTACAGCCAAACAGAAAAGATCCTATTTATCCAAAGTATCCTTAGTTGTTTTTTTTTAAAACCGACTAGGTATAATTTAAATGAATTTTGGTTGCTATTTCTAGCATGTTGCATGACCATGTGTATACGCTTTAATCGTTTACACAGCCGACACACAGTCATTGCTATAAATGTGAGAGCAGAGAGATGTCCAATGCCGGGATACAGAGATACCCTTGCCATTCTCTCTCTCTCTCTCTCTCTCTCTCTCTCTCTCTCTCTCTCTCGCACGCACACACACACACACACACACACACACACAGACGCATACACGTACGCCGTTAATTTGAGTGGTAGTCCCAACGCACCACCTTGTTTAACATCGCCAGTTCAATTTCTACCCTAGTTTCTCCTGCAGAAATTCAGGCTGGGTCCCATAGTAGTCCTAAGCATAGTACATGCTAGTGAAAAGGCCCATACATACATACATTCATGATGGCCATCCGCTCTACCAAGGAAGATCATTGCTGACCTTTAGGAACAATGCGCGCTCTGGGACTAACTTACATTTTGCATTTGCATCTTCGTTGTTGGCTAATGAGCCCTGCTCTTGACAAGCATACACGACTGCAAACATTGCAAACAAAGCTTTCCCCATTCACTATACGAGTCGTGCGCTTTCGAGCAGCACGCTTAAATTATTCATGCAGAATACGGACTCTCTCAAAGGTGTCGACCCTCTCCTTAACTTGCTTCCTCTGTAGCGATATTGATATCCTCATTGTTTGAGAAACACATTGGGAATGATCTTGTTTGAGGTTACAACCATCTTTGGCTAGTTTGACCCTGTTGTGTCCACTGCTCTGATTGGTTGGCATTTGGCGCGGTTTGTCTCCCTACTTATTTCGCGCCAGAGTGTAAAGCCAACCAATCCCGGCCTTCGGAAAAGATGCCCTTCTTTGAGCCAGTTTAACTCCTTAAATATGCTAGCATTTTCACTATTCTTCGTCTTTCGACTTCAGACCTTTTATGGTCTACTCACTGACCACAGAGCTACTCAGCCATGTTCCAGTTCCATGCTCCTGCTTCTGCTACGACGACGCTAATGTACACCCACAACAGGACGATTGTTATCTCCGCCGCCGTCATCACCGTCGTCGTCTCCATCTCCGTCAACTGCATGTACACATCAACACGACCAGGTTTAACTCACGCTGTTTTGTAAATATTCACCCTGGTAAAACAGTTGCAGTCTATCTGAAAGAACTATCTATATCAAGAGACTCGACACGGCATGATAGCCACAACTTCTACACGGGTAGTAACCGGCTCTGCCACGTGACCCACAACATCTTGTTATAGAATTTACTATTTTGTACCTTATGAACTGGTAAACTAACTCTATCTTAACTCAATATGCTGAGACTTATCTTATCTGTATTTCTGTTTTATGTGCATACACTATTATTTGTACTTTCTGTCGCACACACGAACACACAGACACAAATACTTGCGCACGCATTCATACACAACACCTCGCTAGCACTCACACACTTTCTCTTTGTATGCGTTGTAAATAAAGTCCTCTTCTCTCTCAAACAGTAGAACGGTTTGTTGTCCTTCATTTATTCCTTTGGCATTGTATGTTATATTACGTATCTGGCTTCTCTCTTATTATGTTAGGGAACGACCGTGCGGCGTTAAAAAGGAGACATTTGTCGCCAACTCCTTACGTACGGTCGTTTAACCCTACACCTCCATCTGTGGCGATGACAGGCATTGCTCTCGCATTCGGTCTCCTGCATATCACAGGCCTTTGATGAGGACTTGACACAGTCCTTAAATCTCAGCCTTGGTTTCTGCTGAGGTCTCCTTCCAATAATAGTTCCCCATATAGCATCAGTTTAGGGATCCTGCTATCCTTCGTTCTGTGTCCAGTCCAACGTAACTGGCGTTTGTGCATCTTCACCTCAATACTCAAGATATCAGATTTCCTCAGGACCTGTGGAGTTTTTAAGGTCCAGTCAGCATTCAGAATGTGTCTCAGTCATCTCTGTTGAAAGCGTTCAAGGACCCTTACATGACGTTTATAAAGGATCTATGTCTCGCATGAGTGAAGGAGCGATGTCAGTACACATGTACGGTACACAGTAATTTTTGTTTGCTTTGTGATGCCATGCTGGGACCAGACACGAGACTGAAGAGACCGGAAGGAATCAGTTGCTCTCTGCAGCCTGAAAGATATTTCATCATCCAGGGAGCAAGAATGGCTTGTGTGCTGCCCAGGTAGACAATCTTGTCTACCATTTTCAGTATTGTTCCTTCAACCAAGACAGCTGGTTCCACGTACGGATTTCCTGGTGCAGACTGGAACATTACAACAGTCTTGTCCAGGGTAATGCTGAGTCCAAATGCCTTGCAAAAGGGAGAAATACGATCCATAAGTATTTGCATGTCATTCACTGTATGAGTGACTAAGTCATATTCATCTGCATAAAAGGGGTCGCGAATAAGAGACTGAGAAACTTTTGAATTGGCAGCAAATCGACGCAGATTAAAGAAGTGGCCAGAAGATCGATACCTGAAATATATTCCTAGAGAGCTAACCTTAGCAAAAGCATGAGTTAAAGCAGCAGCAAAGTACAAATGCGCACATACATACATACCGGCTTACACGCATACACACGCATGTATATATGTGTGTATATATGTATATATATGTATATATATGTATATATATGTATATATATGTATATATATATATATATATATATATATATATATATATATATTATATATATATATATATATATATATATGCACACACATGTATACATACAGTAATGTATCCTTCTAGCTTCTATGTATACGCATGGAGGCAGGAAGGATATATATATATATACACATAGACACACACACACACACACACACACACACACACCACACACAACACAACACACACACACTTCACTTACATGTATGTGTACGTGAGAGGAGGAAACGTGCGTAGTTACACACGCAGACACACAGAGATATAATGCAATAGTGTGTCTGTAATAACTGAAGAAGACAAGAGCCGAGCCGAGTAGAGGATTAGAGTTCTATTGCAAAGAATACCTTGGCCAAGTAGTCTCAGATACACCACCTGTAAATACAAGTTGAATTCGAATGAAATTTAGATAATTCCGACCTCATTAAATACCTCCTTGGCTGGGGTTAAATGTCACCACAGAAAGCTGTATCTTAGCAACATTTTGACACAGCCGCACGTAGTTAGCCCTCTTAATTAACCTTGACACGGCGCAACACTGTATCTTCAAGTACGCCTCACACACCCGTTCTTCATGACTATAAATCAAAACAAGTCAGCAAACTTGAATTTACAATTAAATACATCTCTCCATAACACTTCCTACTCTATCTCAGCTGCTTGAATATTCAATGAGAATGCAGGCCTATACGTGATCGCTAGAACAGCCAAATCTACCTTCAAATTGCACAGTACAGTCGTAACTGTTTGCCTGTCCTTTGTAAAAAGAGTAGAAGAAAGTGTCAATGGCGTGGACTTGTTTAAGGTGGACCTCAAATTGCCAAGAAGTGACCTACACACTTGCTTTCATGACATCTCCTCTCAGGCACATATAGAGTGAGACGTGCAGGATCCAGTATTGAAACTGCAACGGACTGCCGCTGACCAGGTCAGAGATTTGAGTGGCGCCTTCTGTAGCATGTCCGTCATGCGTAGCCTTCTTCATTCGCTGGTTCAAGAGTTCATATCTGTTGTAGTCATTATCCGCTTGTTCCAGCGTTGATATCTTTGGGAGTTGGTCACGCTTAGACTGGATCCTCATCCTCGACCTTGCCGCCAAGGGTGGCCCGACCATGAGTTGAGACCTTGTGATGGCATCGCTCTCAGAGTCATTAATTCACGCAAGCCCCTCCACTACGACAACGAGCAGCCATTGCATATGATACACAAGATTTATTTCCCTGGTGTCCATGCATCATAAACGATACATACTCTCTCAACCACCAGCATGACCTGGGACTTATGAAAGGAAAGCTTAATATAAATCAGAACGTATTAAACAAGAGCTAGCTAAAAATTTGAAAACAAGCATCGATATTTGGGACAAACTTAGGAAAATGCTTTGGATAGGCAAAAGATTTAAACAAGGACAAGACAACGTTTTCTAATCTTTTCAGCCTTGAGGAAGCCTTAAAATACATTCCATGCAGTGATGGCTCGTGTACAGGCTCTGCGGAACTGCAGCGCCCACTATTTCCTATCGATATTATCGATAACATTCAATATAATGTGTCCTTTTTTACTTTAATTCTTTCTTTATATTTGTACATCATTTAATCCCTAAGCTTAATGCCAATAGCCATTTCCTAGTTTATGAAGAAAATACAGAAATCCTTGTATAGAACTATGCGCGTCAAAGTTTCAGCGACGCGGTGTTTGGCTGTTGTGTACATGCTCTGTATCCGAGATAGGAAGCTTCACGCTAGGGAGTGAGAGCACTGTTGTTCACGCAGTGCCGGTGAAAGGTAGTGCT